>NC_134269.1:12358307-12515262 GCF_031893055.1 Leptodactylus fuscus | reverse complement strand
TGTCATGGCATGCTGGGAGTTGTAGTTCTGTAACACTTGGAGGGCTTTGGGCTATCAGGGCATGCTGGGAGTTGTAGTTCTGTAACACTTGAAGCGTGTCGCTGTCATGGCATGCTGGGAGTTGTAGTTCTGTAACACTTGGAGGGCTCTGGGCTGTCAGGGCATGCTGGGAGTTGTAGTTCTGTAACACTTGAAGCGTGTCGCTGTCATGGCATGCTGGGAGTTGTAGTTCTGTAACACTTGGAGGGCTTTGGGCTGTCAGGGCATGCTGGGAGTTGTAGTTCTGTAACACTTGGAGGGCTCTGGGCTGTCAGGGCATGCTGGGAGTTGTAGTTCTGTAACACTTGGAGGGCTCTGGGCTGTCAGGGCATGCTGGGAGTTGTAGTTCTGTAACACTTGGAGGGCTCTGGGCTGTCAGGGCATGCTGGGAGTTGTAGTTCTGTAACACTTGGAGGGCTCTGGGCTGTCAGGGCATGCTGGGAGATGTAGTTCTGTAACACTTGGAGGGCTCTGGGCTGTCAGGGCATGCTAGGAGTTGTAGTTCTGTAACACGAGGAGGGCTCTGGGCTGTCAGGGCATGCTGGGAGTTGTAGTTCTGTAACACAAGGAGGGCTTTGGGCTGTCAGTGCATGCTGGGAGTTGTAGTTCTGTAACACGAGGAGGGCTCTGGGCTGTCAGGGCATGCTGGGAGTTGTAGTTCTGTAACACGAGGAGGGCTCTGGGCTGTCAGGGCATGCTGGGAGTTGTAGTTCTGCAACACGAGGAGGGCTTTGGGCTGTCAGGGCATGCTGGGAGTTGTAGTTCTGTAACACTTGGAGGGCTTTGGGCTGTCAGGGCATGCTGGGAGTTGTAGTTCTGCAACACTTGAAGCGTGTCGCTGTCATGGCATGCTGGGAGTTGTAGTTCTGTAACACTTGGAGGGCTTTGGGCTGTCAGGGCATGCTGGGAGTTGTAGTTCTGTAACACTTGGAGGGCTTTGGGCTGTAAGGGCATGCTGGGAGTTGTAGTTCTGTAACACTTGGAGGGCTCTGGGCTGTCAGGGCATGCTGGGAGTTGTAGTTCTGTAACACTTGGAGGGCTCTGGGCTGTCAGGGCATGCTGGGAGTTGTAGTTCTGTAACACTTGGAGGGCTTTGGGCTATCAGGGCATGCTGGGAGATGTAGTTCTGTAACACTTGGAGGGCTTTGGGCTATCAGGGCATGCTGGGAGTTGTAGTTCTGTAACACTTGAAGCGTGTCGCTGTCATGGCATGCTGGGAGTTGTAGTTCTGTAACACTTGGAGGGCTTTGGGCTATCAGGGCATGCTGGAAGTTGTAGTTCTGTAACACTTGAAGCGTGTCGCTGTCATGGCATGCTGGGAGTTGTAGTTCTGTAACACTTGGAGGGCTTTGGGCAGTCAGGGCATGCTGGGAGTTGTAGTTCTGTAACACTTGGTGGGCTTTGGGCTGTCAGGGCATGCTGGGAGTTGTAGTTCTGTAACACTTGGAGGGCTTTGGGCTGTCAGGGCATGCTGGGAGATGTAGTTCTGTAACACTTGGAGGGCTTTGGGCTGTCAGGGCATGCTGGGAGTTGTAGTTCTGTAACACTTGGAGGGCTTTGGGCTGTCAGGGCATGCTGGGAGTTGTAGTTCTGTAACAATTGGAGGGCTTTGGGCTATCAGGGCATGCTGGGAGTTGTAGTTCTGTAACACTTGGAGGGCTTTGGGCTGTCAGGGCATGCTGGGAGTTGTAGTTCTGTAACACTTGGAGGGCTTTGGGCTGTCAGGGCATGCTGGGAGTTGTAGTTATACAACAGCTGGAGAGTCCCAGGCCAGAGACCCCCTTGCAGAATCCTCCATAGAGGAGTATTACAATCCCTCAGACTCCCATTCCTGCTCCTTATCACCACCACAGCCCCGGCTATACACAGTACACTATACACTATACACGGTACACAGTACACTATACACAGTACACTATACACTATACACAGTACACTATACACTATACACAGTACACAATACACAGTACACTATACACAGTACACTATACACTATACACGGTACACTATACACGGTACACAGTACACTATACACAGTACACTATACACAGTACACTATACACAGTACACTATACACAGTACACTGTACACTATACACAGTACACTATACACTATACACAGTACACTATACACAGTACACTATACACTATACACTATACACAGTACACTATACACAGTACACTATACACAGTACACTATACACAGTACACTATACACTGTACACAGTACACTATACACAGTACACTATACACAGTACACTATACACTATACACAGTACACTATACACAGTACACTATACACAGTACACTATACACTATACACAGTACACTATACACAGTACACTATACACTATACACAGTACACTATACACTATACACAGTACACTATACACAGTACACTATACACAGTACACTATACACTATACACAGTACACTATACACAGTACACTATACACGGTACACTATACACAGTACACTATACACAGTACACTATACACTGTACACAGTACACTATACACAGTACACTATACACAGTACACTATACACTATACACAGTACACTATACACAGTACACTATACACAGTACACTATACACTATACACAGTACACTATACACAGTACACTATACACTATACACAGTACACTATACACTATACACAGTACACTATACACAGTACACTATACACAGTACACTATACACTATACACAGTACACTATACACAGTACACTATACACGGTACACTATACACAGTACACTATACACAGTACACTATACACGGTACACTATACACAGTACACTATACACTGTACACTATACACTATACACAGTACACTATACACAGTACACTATACACAGTACACTATACACTGTACACTATACACGGTACACTATACACTATACACGGTACACTATACACGGTACACTATACACGGTACACTATACACGGTACACTATACACAGTTCACTATACACTATACACAGTACACTATACACAGCACACTATACACTATACACAGTACACTATACACGGTACACAGTACACTATACACAGTACACTATACACTATACACAGTACACAGTACACTATACACTATACACTATACACAGTACACTATACACTATACACAGTACACTATACACAGTACACTATACACAGTACACAGTACACTATACACTATACACAGTACACTATACACTATACACAGTACACTATACACGGTACACTATACACGGTACACTATACACGGTACACTATACACAGTACACTATACACGGTACACTATACACTATACACAGTACACTATACACAGTACACTATACACTATACACAGTACACTATACACGGTACACTATACACGGTACACTATACACAGTACACTATACACTATACACAGTACACTATACACAGTACACAGTACACTATACACAGTACACTATACACTATACACGGTACACTATACACAGTACACTATACACAGTACACTATACACTATACACAGTACACTATACACAGTACACTATACACTATACACAGTACACTATACACAGTACACTATACACGGTACACTATACACAGTACACTATACACTATACACAGTACACTATACACAGTACACTATACACAGTACACAGTACACTATACACAGTACACTATACACGGTACACTATACACAGTACACAGTACACTATACACAGTACACTATACACGGTACACTATACACAGTACACTATACACAGTACACTATACACAGTACACTATACACTGTACACTATACACAGTACACTATACACTATACACAGTACACAGTACACTATACACGGTACACTATACACAGTACACAGTACACTATACACAGTACACTATACACAGTACACAGTACACTATACACAGTACACTATACACGGTACACTATACACAGTACACTATACACAGTACACTATACACTATACACAGTACACTATACACTGTACACTATACACTGTACACTATACACTGTACACTATACACTGTACACTATACACTATACACAGTACACTATACACAGTACACTATACACAGTACACTATACACAGTACACTGTACACTATACACTGTACACTATACACTATACACAGTACACTATACACGGTACACTATACACAGTACACTATACACAGTACACTATACACGGTACACTATACACTATACACAGTACACTATACACAGTACACTATACACGGTACACTATACACTATACAGAGTACACAGTACACTATACACGGTACACTATACACTATACACAGTACACTATACACAGTACACTATACACGGTACACTATACACTATACACAGTACACTATACACAGTACACTATACACGGTACACTATACACGGTACACTATACATAGTACACTATACACTATATACAGTACACTATACACTATATACAGTACACTATATACAGTACACTATACACTATATACAGTACACTATACACTATATACAGTACACTATACACTATATACAGTACACTATACACTATATACAGTACACTATATACAGTACACTATACACAGTACACTATACACTATATACAGTACACTATACACGGTACACTATATACAGTACACTATACACTATACACGGTACACTATACACTATACACAGTACACTATACACAGTACACTATACACTATACACAGTACACTATACACGGTACACTATACACTATATACAGTACACTATATACAGTACACTATACACTATATACAGTACACTATACACAGTACACTATATACAGTACACTATACACAGTACACTATACACAGTACACTATACACTATATACAGTACACTATATACAGTACACTATACACTATACACTATATACAGTACACTATACACAGTACACTATACACTATATACAGTACACTATACACTATATACAGTACACTATATACAGTACACTATATACAGTACACTATACACAGTACACTATACACTATACACAGTACACTATACACAGTACACTATACACTATACACAGTACACTATACACGGTACACTATACACAGTACACTATACACGGTACACTATACACAGTACACTATACACTATACACAGTACACTATACACTATACACAGTACACTATACACTATACACAGTACACTATACACGGTACACTATACACGGTACACTATACACTATACACAGTACACTATACACTATACACAGTACACTATACACGGTACACTATACACGGTACACTATACACGGTACACTATACACAGTACACTATACACTATACACAGTACACTATACACAGCACACTATACACTATACACAGTACACTATACACGGTACACAGTACACTATACACTATACACAGTACACTATACACAGTACACTATACACAGTACACTATACACTATACACAGTACACTATACACTATACACAGTACACTATACACAGTACACTATACACAGTACACTATACACTATACACAGTACACTATACACAGTACACTATACACGGTACACAGTACACTATACACAGTACACTATACACTATACACAGTACACAGTACACTATACACAGTACACTATACACTATACACAGTACACTATACACAGTACACAGTACACTATACACAGTACACAGTACACTATACACTATACACAGTACACTATACACTATACACAGTACACTATACACGGTACACTATACACGGTACACTATACACGGTACACTATACACAGTACACTATACACGGTACACTATACACGGTACACTATACACAGTACACTATACACAGTACACTATACACTATACACAGTACACTATACACTATACACAGTACACTATACACTATACACAGTACACTATACACAGTACACTATACACAGTACACAGTACACTATACACTATACACAGTACACTATACACTATACACAGTACACTATACACGGTACACTATACACGGTACACTATACACGGTACACTATACACGGTACACTATACACGGTACACTATACACTATACACAGTACACTATACACTATACACAGTACACTATACACGGTACACTATACACGGTACACTATACACAGTACACTATACACTATACACAGTACACTATACACAGTACACAGTACACTATACACGGTACACTATACACAGTACACTATACACAGTACACTATACACTATACACAGTACACTATACACAGTACACTATACACTATACACAGTACACTATACACAGTACACTATACACTATACACGGTACACTATACACAGTACACTATACACTATACACAGTACACTATACACAGTACACTATACACAGTACACTATACACAGTACACAGTACACTATACACAGTACACTATACACGGTACACTATACACAGTACACAGTACACTATACACAGTACACTATACACGGTACACTATACACAGTACACTATACACTATACACAGTACACTATACACAGTACACTATACACAGTACACTATACACTGTACACTATACACAGTACACTATACACTATACACAGTACACAGTACACTATACACGGTACACTATACACAGTACACAGTACACTATACACAGTACACTATACACAGTACACAGTACACTATACACAGTACACTATACACGGTACACTATACACAGTACACTATACACAGTACACTATACACTGTACACTATACACTGTACACTATACACTATACACGGTACACTATACACGGTACACTATACACAGTACACTATACACGGTACACTATACACTATACACAGTACACTATACACAGTACACTATACACGGTACACTATACACAGTACACTATACACTATACACAGTACACAGTACACTATACACGGTACACTATACATAGTACACTATACACTATATACAGTACACTATACACTATATACAGTACACTATATACAGTACACTATACACTATATACAGTACACTATACACTATATACAGTACACTATACACTATATACAGTACACTATATACAGTACACTATATACAGTACACTATACACAGTACACTATACACTATATACAGTACATTATACACGGTACACTATATACAGTACACTATACACTATACACGGTACACTATACACTATACACTATATACAGTACACTATACACAGTACACTATACACTATACACAGTACACTATACACGGTACACTATACACTATATACAGTACACTATATACAGTACACTATACACTATATACAGTACACTATACACAGTACACTATATACAGTACACTATACACAGTACACTATACACAGTACACTATACACTACACTATATACAGTACACTATACACTATACACTATATACAGTACACTATACACAGTACACTATACACTATATACAGTACACTATACACTATATACAGTACACTATATACAGTACACTATATACAGTACACTATACACAGTACACTATACACTATACACAGTACACTATACACAGTACACTATACACTATACACAGTACACTATACACAGTACACTATACACGGTACACTATACACAGTACACTATACACGGTACACTATACACAGTACACTATACACTATACACAGTACACTATACACTATACACAGTACACTATACACTATACACAGTACACTATACACGGTACACTATACACGGTACACTATACACTATACACAGTACACTATACACTATACACAGTACACTATACACGGTACACTATACACGGTACACTATACACGGTACACTATACACAGTACACTATACACTATACACAGTACACTATACACAGCACACTATACACTATACACAGTACACTATACACGGTACACAGTACACTATACACTATACACAGTACACTATACACTATACACAGTACACTATACACAGTACACTATACACAGTACACTATACACTATACACAGTACACTATACACTATACACAGTACACTATACACAGTACACTATACACAGTACACTATACACTATACACAGTACACAGTACACTATACACAGTACACTATACACGGTACACAGTACACTATACACAGTACACTATACACTATACACAGTACACAGTACACTATACACTATACACAGTACACTATACACTATACACAGTACACTATACACAGTACACTATACACAGTACACTATACACTATACACAGTACACTATACACTATACACAGTACACTATACACGGTACACTATACACGGTACACTATACACGGTACACTATACACAGTACACTATACACGGTACACTATACACGGTACACTATACACAGTACACTATACACAGTACACTATACACTATACACAGTACACAGTACACTATACACAGTACACTATACACTATACACAGTACACTATACACAGTACACAGTACACTATACACAGTACACAGTACACTATACACTATACACAGTACACTATACACTATACACAGTACACTATACACGGTACACTATACACGGTACACTATACACGGTACACTATACACAGTACACTATACACGGTACACTATACACTATACACAGTACACTATACACAGTACACTATACACTATACACAGTACACTATACACGGTACACTATACACGGTACACTATACACAGTACACTATACACTATACACAGTACACTATACACAGTACACAGTACACTATACACAGTACACTATACACTATACACGGTACACTATACACAGTACACTATACACAGTACACTATACACTATACACAGTACACTATACACAGTACACTATACACTATACACAGTACACTATACACTATACATGGTACACTATACACAGTACACTATACACTATACACAGTACACTATACACAGTACACTATACACAGTACACTATACACTATACACAGTACACTATACACAGTACACAATACACGGTACACTATACACAGTACACAGTACACTATACACAGTACACTATACACGGTACACTATACACAGTACACTATACACAGTACACTATACACAGTACACTATACACAGTACACTATACACTGTACACTATACACAGTACACTATACACAGTACACAGTACACTATACACGGTACACTATACACAGTACACAGTACACTATACACAGTACACTATACACAGTACACAGTACACTATACACAGTACACTATACACGGTACACTATACACAGTACACTATACACAGTACACTATACACTGTACACTATACACTGTACACTATACACTATACACAGTACACTATACACGGTACACTATACACAGTACACTATACACGGTACACTATACACTATACACAGTACACTATACACAGTACACTATACACAGTACACTATACACGGTACACTATACACAGTACACTATACACTATACACAGTACACAGTACACTATACACGGTACACTATACATAGTACACTATACACTATATACAGTACACTATACACTATATACAGTACACTATATACAGTACACTATACACTATATACAGTACACTATACACTATATACAGTACACTATACACGGTACACTATATACAGTACACTATACACTATACACTATACACTATATACAGTACACTATACACAGTACACTATACACTATACACAGTACACTATACACTATATACAGTACACTATATACAGTACACTATACACTATATACAGTACACTATACACAGTACACTATATACAGTACACTATACACAGTACACTATACACTATATACAGTACACTATATACAGTACACTATACACTATACACTATATACAGTACACTATACACAGTACACTATACACTATATACAGTACACTATACACTATATACAGTACACTATATACAGTACACTATACACAGTACACTATACACTATACACAGTACACTATACACAGTACACTATACACGGTACACTATACACAGTACACTATACACGGTACACTATACACAGTACACTATACACTATACACAGTACACTATACACTATACACAGTACACTATACACAGTACACTATACACAGT
Organism: Leptodactylus fuscus; assembly: GCF_031893055.1. Taxonomy (NCBI): domain Eukaryota; kingdom Metazoa; phylum Chordata; class Amphibia; order Anura; family Leptodactylidae; genus Leptodactylus; species Leptodactylus fuscus. The sequence continues at coordinate 12,505,193 of NC_134269.1, read as the reverse complement.
ACACTATACACTGTACACTATACACGGTACACTATACACGGTACACTATACACTATACACAGTACACTATACACTATACACAGTACACTATACACGGTACACTATACACGGTACACTATACACGGTACACTATACACTATACACAGTACACTATACACAGCACACTATACACTATACACAGTACACTATACACGGTACACAGTACACTATACACTATACACAGTACACTATACACAGTACACTATACACTATACACAGTACACTATACACAGTACACTATACACTATACACAGTACACTATACACTATACACAGTACACTATACACAGTACACTATACACTATACACAGTACACTATACACAGTACACTATACACTATACACTATACACGGTACACTATACACGGTACACTATACACGGTACACTATACACGGTACACTATACACAGTACACTATACACGGTACACTATACACTATACACAGTACACTATACACGGTACACTATACACTATACACAGTACACTATACACAGTACACTATACATAGTACACTATACACGGTACACTATACACGGTACACTATACACGGTACACTATACACTATACACAGTACACTATACACAGTACACAGTACACTATACACAGTACACTATACACTATACACGGTACACTATACACAGTACACTATACACAGTACACTATACACAGTACACTATACACTATACACAGTACACTATACACAGTACACAGTACACTATACACAGTACACTATACACTATACACGGTACACTATACACTATACACAGTACACTATACACGGTACACTATACACTATACACAGTACACTATACACAGTACACTATACACAGTACACTATACACAGTACACTATACACGGTACACTATACACGGTACACTATACACGGTACACTATACACGGTACACTATACACTATACACAGTACACTATACACAGTACACTATACACTATACACGGTACACTATACACAGTACACTATACACAGTACACTATACACAGTACACTATACACTATACACAGTACACTATACACAGTACACAGTACACTATACACAGTACACTATACACTATACACGGTACACTATACACAGTACACTATACACAGTACACTATACACTATACACAGTACACTATACACTATACACAGTACACTATACACAGTACACTATACACAGTACACTATACACAGTACACAGTACACTATACACAGTACACTATACACTATACACGGTACACTATACACAGTACACTATACACTATACACAGTACACTATACACAGTACACTATACACAGTACACTATACACAGTACACTATACACAGTACACAGTACACTATACACGGTACACTATACACAGTACACTATACACAGTACACTATACACGGTACACTATACACAGTACACTATACACTATACACAGTACACTATACACAGTACACTATACACTGTACACTATACACAGTACACTATACACTATACACTATACACGGTACACTATACACAGTACACTATACACAGTACACTATACACAGTACACTATACACAGTACACAGTACACTATACACAGTACACTATACACAGTACACTATACACTGTACACTATACACTATACACGGTACACTATACACGGTACACTATACACAGTACACTATACACTGTACACAGTACACTATACACTATACACAGTACACTATACACAGTACACTATACACGGTACACTATACACAGTACACTATACACTATACACAGTACACAGTACACTATACACGGTACACTAAACATAGTACACTATACACTATATACAGTACACTATACACTATATACAGTACACTATACACTATATACAGTACACTATATACAGTACACTATACACAGTACACTATACACTATATACAGTAAACTATACACGGTACACTATATACAGTACACTATACACTGTACACTATACACTATACACTATATACAGTACACTATACACTATACACAGTACACTATACACTATACACAGTACACTATACACGGTACACTATACACAGTACACTATACACAGTACACTATACACTATATACAGTACACTATATACAGTACACTATACACTATACACAGTACACTATACACTATACACTATACACAGTACACTATACACTATACACAGTACACTATACACTATACACGGTACACTATACACAGTACACTATACACAGTACACTATACACTATATACAGTACACTATATACAGTACACTATACACTATACACAGTACACTATACACTATACACAGTACACTATACACGGTACACTATACACAGTACACTATACACAGTACACTATACACTATATACAGTACACTATATACAGTACACTATACACTATACACTATATACAGTACACTATACACAGTACACTATATACGGTACACTATATACAGTACACTATATACAGTACACTATACACAGTACACTATACACAGTACACTATACACAGTACACAGTACACTATACACGGTACACTATACACGGTACACTATATACAGTACACTATACACAGTACACTATACACTATACACAGTACACTATACACAGTACACTATACACGGTACACTATATACAGTACACTATACACGGTACACTATATACAGTACACTATACACGGTACACTATATACAGTACACTATACACAGTACACTATACACAGTACACAGTACACTATACACAGTACACTATACACGGTACACTATATACAGTACACTATACACAGTACACTATACACAGTACACTATACACAGTACACTATACACGGTACACTATATACAGTACACTATACACGGTACACTATATACAGTACACTATACACAGTACACTATACACAGTACACTATACACTATACACAGTACACTATACACAGTACACTATACACGGTACACTATATACAGTACACTATACACTATACACGGTACACTATATACAGTACACAGTACACTATACACGGTACACTATACACAGTACACTATACACAGTACACTATACACGGTACACTATACACAGTACACTATACACTATACACAGTACACTATACACAGTACAATATACACGGTACACTATATACAGTACACTATACACTATACACGGTACACTATATACAGTACACAGTACACTATACACAGTACACTATACACAGTACACTATACACGGTACACTATATACAGTACACTATACACTATACACGGTACACTATACACAGTACACTATACACAGTACACTATACACGGTACACTATATACAGTACACTATACACTATACACGGTACACTATACACAGTACACTATACACGGTACACTATACACAGTACACTATACACAGTACACTATACACGGTACACTATATACAGTACACTATACACTATACACGGTACACTATATACAGTACACAGTACACTATACACGGTACACTATATACAGTACACTATACACTATACACAGTACACTATACACTATACACAGTACACTATATACAGTACACTATACACTATACACAGTACACTATACACTATACACAGTACACTATATACAGTACACTATACACTATACACAGTACACTATACACTATACACAGTACACTATATACAGTACACTATACACTATACACAGTACACTATACACAGTACACTATACACGGTACACTATACACAGTACACTATACACTATACACAGTACACTATACACAGTACAATATACACGGTACACTATATACAGTACACTATACACTATACACGGTACACTATATACAGTACACAGTACACTATACACAGTACACTATACACAGTACACTATACACGGTACACTATATACAGTACACTATACACTATACACGGTACACTATACACAGTACACTATACACAGTACACTATACACGGTACACTATATACAGTACACTATACACTATACACGGTACACTATACACAGTACACTATACACGGTACACTATACACAGTACACTATACACAGTACACTATACACGGTACACTATATACAGTACACTATACACTATACACGGTACACTATATACAGTACACAGTACACTATACACGGTACACTATATACAGTACACTATACACTATACACAGTACACTATACACAGTACACTATATACAGTACACTATACACTATACACGGTACACTATATACAGTACACTATACACTATACACAGTACACTATACACTATACACAGTACACTATACACAGTACACTATACACTATACACAGTACACTATACACTATATACAGTACACTATATACAGTACACTATACACTATATACAGTACACTATACACTATATACAGTACACGGCTCCTTCTATCCTCACATCATACATCTTACAATCTCCGTTCCCCATCATTACCTGCTCTCAGGCCCGCTCCGTTCTGCGTTGCTTGGCAACCAGCCGCCGTTTGCTGGGGCTCGAAATCACGCGAAAGCCGAGACTTCGACCGGCGGCCAATGAGAATGCTGGAGTTCTGGTGACGTCAGAGCCGCGCCGGAGACATTTTGTTGTTGGCGGGTTTGGGCTTCGACAAGATGTCGGTCAAGCTTTGTAATCGCTACAAATGACCCAGAGGAAGGCGCTGGGGACTCATAGACTCTTAGTTAGGAATTGTGTGTATTGAATAGGGCTCTGGTGGCTTTATACTGCTGTGTATGGGGGAACAACAAGTACCAGCATGGCCTGCTAGGGGGCTAGTGCTATGTAGTGGTTATGTGATATGATGTGTGACTATGACCTGGGGGTTTAGGAGGCCTGTCATGGTAGTGATAAAATCTATTAAATATTCGTTATAATATTCTGGACTCCGGAGAGATAATTGGCTGCAGCACTAAAAAAACAAAAAAAATTGAAACGAAATATAAAAAAAAATCCAATTGGCAGCGGTGGGATTCGAACCCACGCCTCCAGAGAGACTGGAGCCTAAATCCAGCGCCTTAGACCGCTCGGCCACGCTACCTTACTGGCTGAGTGCTAAGACTCTATGGGATCATTAGCGGCTGTGCGTGACGTCATGCATTGTCAGAGGAATAGAGGGGAGCAGCCTGATGGGGGGGCAGTTAAAGGGGGTCTCCAAAAAGTTAGAAACTTTCACCCTCCCTGCAGTCCCAGGATCGCCCTCCCTAAGTACAGAGTGATGCGTCGCACATAGAAGACATCATATTTATAGTGAGACCACTCAACTCTGCAGTAGCTTCTCCTTCAGACGCCGTTTACTGTACCCCTTGCCAACGTATATATACATATCCTTATATACACACACACACCGATTTTGGTGCTGTGATGTCATCGGTAGAGGCGTCACCTGATATCCTGCTGCAGGTCCTGGGATCAGACATGACTCCGATCCCGGCCATTTTTTCCATGACTTATATATGGATCGTATAGGTCATCGTTATGAAACTGACAATCACTCTGAAGAGTCTGCAGCACTCACACACACTGCGGCTTCTTCCTGTGCTGATGATGTCACATTCATAAGTCACATGGTACAGCAGCAGCTCAGTCCCATTCAAGTTTATGCCAAGCACAGCCACTATGCCTGGTATCCAGTGAAGAGACCCTTACTCAAATCTTATGGCTTCTTCAACCAGCTGATCGGAGGGGGTCCCAATTATCCGACTCCAACCAATCATATCCAAAGGATAGGCCATCACTATAAATGCCATGAACACCTTTAACCCCTTACGGTCAATAGAGACTATAGCATGAGAGCGGCCCCTCTCTTGTGGTCACTTCTACAACTAGTGAACGTTCATTGCTTCGCGCCGCGGACCCAGCGTCACCCCTTTCCTGGCCCCGGGGGCACACCTTTCTGTTCTCACTCCCTATGACATCATCATACACTCACTTTGAATGGGGCTTACTTGCTACTATACCACGTGACTGATGAGTATGATGTCATCAGTACAGAGAAGAGACAGAATTTACGAGCGCTGCGGGTTCTTCGAACAGCCGATCGGCCCTTCTATCTGGTGGTCGTCTTATTGCCTACAGCTATCAATAGAGTGTACAACCAATATGGCTGTCGTTGCGACATCCCATTCTCCACCATGTTTCTCACGGCTGATTTGGAACCAATTGTTTCATGGACCTTTTGACTTCTATGGACGAGTCGGGTCCATAGACCTGTCCGAGCCGTGAAACATTTGAGCATGTCCTATCTTGAAAATGCTACGTGTAGGGCACAGATGGAGACGTCCTTCTTATGTAACCCCCTAGACTGTCTAAATCCCCCTCATCGCCTTGTTCTCTGTAGGCTCCTTCCATGACACCTCATTGTATGTTGTCTAGTGCAGGCTCTATAGGGCCTATATTCGCCAAACATCTCCTACATACTTTCTGGTACCTTCTATAGGACACATAGGGATATACCTCAAATTGGTGGAAGCCATCCCCTTTAACAATTGTGAGTTAAGTGCAGAACCTATTGGAGTTCCCCACTCCACCCAGACTTGTACCAGCCAGCCTCCTGCGTAGAGCAACTTCCAGACAGATGGTGAGTTTAGTGCTGTGCCCAATTTCTGGACACAAAGGTGAATGTGAATTGTTCCCTTTTACCCCTATTGCTTGGGGTGCTTGTTGGGGGCAACAATTGGTAAGTGGGGGGATGTACCGTGCAGGTTTTGGAAAGGAGGTAGTGCAGTGACTCCCCAACAGGGGGCTGTGTACTGTGTGATTCCTGTGGTACACTCTACGCACGCTATAGCATGGCGTCGTCTGTCGCGCTGGACCAGAAATACTCAGTATTAATAGTCATGTGACATTGGTAGATCCGAAGCTTCTGAATTCTGTATCCGACTCCTGACAACTAGCAGTGCGTTACATGGCGATAGCTCTGAGGAGCAGAATTCGTGTAAGCTTGGCATGCACCCTTCTGTGCCAACCAGTCCGCGGCGTCTCTGTGGGCTTTGACCCTGACTCTATAACTGCAGTGGTTATGACTTGTACTATTTGTACCTGCAAATGCCACAAGAAAAGTACCCGGTGAACCAAAATCGTACTTCTTCAGCTACTTAGGGTAGAGAGGGCACTAGCTGCCCCAATCTACACCCCTGGCCAGAGATGGGATGGCCATTCTCTTCTCCCAGTTCCCAGTGGAGAAGACCTTGCCATCTTGAGAGCGTTTTGTCTGATGGGAACAGAAATCGGACACCTAAAGGAGTAGCTCCTCCAGAGAAGCCTTGGCCCGAAAAACCGAGGCCAGTGCAAAATGACATGGAATCACAAAGTAGCTGTCTATTGCAAACAGGCATGGACACAGGTTCATCGGAGAGCATGGTACAAGTGAGAGGCTTTTTGTCTATCAATGGTCCCTAAAGCCGACAGCATGTCCTATGCTATATAGGACCAGAGATGAGAGCTATGAATGCTCCCAAGGCTCCTATAACTTGTGGGCCTGGAGAAGTAGAACAAGTCTCAGGTGTCTTGATGGTAAAATCCTACCAGCTTTCTGTTCACGGGGGGACTTGGAACTTGCACTCTTCAACGGAGAGAACCCCTGAGCATCAGGTGGTTGGAACAGAGTCTGACTGGTTCTAAGAGGACACCATCGTACAGTGTATCTGTTAATGGAGTCGCTGCTGATACGAGGAATATCGTAGTGTTCCCAGATCCCAGAGTTGGAGGGGAGGGCAAGTGGAGAAGCCCACTGAGAGAGAACCATCGAAAGAGGGTCATGGCTGATGATAAGATAAGATAATCCTTTAATAGTCCCACATTGGGGAAATTTCAGTATGTTACAGCAGCATAGTAATACAGATACAGGATAATACACAGTAATATATTACAGGACACACATATGCTGAGAAGAGAAGATATACTAGGAGTCCAGAGCAGCTAAGGAACAGAAGAGAAAGAAGGAAGACTTCAGGATCATTTAGTTCTCTGTGCAGAGTGTCTCCGCTTGGTCTGATGTAGATTATACAGCCTGGTCGCGGTTGGAAGGAAGGACCTGCGATAGCTCCTTCTCACACTTGGGGTGAAGCAGACGGTCACTTACAGTGCTGCCAAGTCCCATCAAGGTCCCATACATGGGGGTGGGATTTGTTCTCCCGCATGGAGGTCACCACAGACAGTGTCCTTCTGTCACCCCCCACCTGTACTGGGTCCAGGGGGCTCCCCAGGACAGAGCTGGCCCTCCTGATCAGCCTATCAGGTCTATTTCTGTCCCTGGTTGATATACTGCTCCCCCAGCAGGCCACACCGAAAAAGATGGCTGAAGCAACCACAGAGTTGAAAAAGGTCCTAAGAAGTGTCCCCTGGACTCCGAAGGCCCTCAGCCTCCTGAGCAGGTAGAGTCTGCTGTGGCCCTTTCTGTGCAGCGCCTCCAGGTGATCAGCCCAGTCTAGTTTATTATTGAGGAGCACACCCAGATACTTATAGGTCCTGACTATCTCAATACATGTTCCTTGGATCTCCACCGGGGTCGGAGCACTTCTCCGTTTGAGAGGAATGTTCTACAAAGCTAAAGAGCCATTTTCCGAGGTACAGTGGTCAACAAAGGTCCTCAGAATGACGCACCTAACAGAGGTCTCCTTGACGGGGCAGGTGGGCTTACAATTATAGCTTGATCAAGTTGTAAAATATAAAGGATCTAATGTTCATATATACTTATACACAGTAGGTATTTGCAGTAATGCTCTTGGCGCTGGCAGGGTGCCGGTGCAACTTTTTGTTTTTGCAGTGTGGATGAGACTAAAAAGGAGGTGGCGCTGTGACTTACCCACAGGAATGACCTTGTTGCGCCTATAGTTTGTGCTGTGGCTTGTGTTCTGTGCGGAGCGGCCTACATTTGCTTTGTCACATTGCTGTGAGAATACTCACTATAAATAATAGCTTTCTCGTAACTTTCGGGACTCATCATCGGTCAGCCCGGACCAATTTAGCAGAAGTAGGAACCATGTCCCATAAACTAACAAAGTATTATGCGGCAATAACTGAGTAGGTGCTGGGTGGTACTTGAACAGGACCGCAGTTTTGTGATTTCGGCGTTGTCATTGAGGGCCGTCAACTGAGACTGTTGTGTCTCTGCTGTGAACCGTTTGTAAACTGAACAAAATTTTGCTGTATTCACATCTGTGCCCATTGTTCTGGTCCGTTGCAGGACACACAGATTGCTGAAACAGCGGGCACCTATAATAGGGTCTGTAAGGTGTCCGTTCCAAACGTCTGACAAGAAGCCTGGTGCCAGGGCTTTATTATATACTGCCCTGGACCCGCTATAGGGCCCATTGTAAAAGTTTGCATTCTGACCACAGGTCCTTTACTATTTTGGGACTGGACTCTATAGGATTATCAGGATTTATTATTTCTCCGTGCCACCTCTATAACATTACAGGGACAACACAATCCTGTCTCCTACCCTCCCTGTACGACACATGGCGTGCACAAGTCTATATTCTTCTTCTCTTACACTCATCTTTCTTGCATACTCCTTGCACTCGCTCTAGAGAGTAAGGGGAGGACTCTCGAAGAAGAGGAAGGACCTTGAGTAGGTACAAAGGAACCAGTGACAACTTGTTGATCACCCAGAGCGGAGGAGGGGGAGGGGGGAGGAGTAGAGGACAGAGAACAAGACTCCTCCACCCTGACCCCACCCTCAGGCAGGACGCACTGGTGTTGTAGACTAGGCCGGGGGGCTGCTCATGTAACAGGCTCTGTGGCGCAATGGATAGCGCATTGGACTTCTAGCTGGTGCAGTCATTCAAAGGTTGTGGGTTCGAGTCCCACCAGAGTCGCTTTTTTTTTAAAAAAAAAGCCTCCTATGTAGAAGGTTACTACCTATATACTACACATAGTACATAACCTAGGAGGAAGATATGAGAGTATTTACTATAGCTTGTAAATACAAGAGATTTTCCAAAAGACGGCCTAGCTCCACCCATACATTATAGGTTACGGGCTGATATCTAATTTAAGAGTCGTCTCTTAAAATAGTCGTCTAACCAGGAATAGGGCCAGGCTTAGGAACGTACGACCGATGCCAAGGGTATATGACCTGCTCCTGCATGAGACTTCCAAGAATCTTAATATTAGTTGTATTGCAGTATTATTCAGACATAGTGTAGCAGGTAGACTCCTCTCTCAAACTCGGCACGTCGCCCCGAACACAGTACGAGGCTGCTTTCGTAATTGCGTAATTTTTGTCCACTCTTTTGTTTCATTATAGGAACTGTAGAATGGACTGAACGTTAAAACGGATCCATCTAATCAAGGACCACAATAGATCCGGAGGGTTCCTACTGGAAGTCAATGAAATCAGTCGGGTATCTGTTACAGTCTCCAACTTGGATGTGAACGTACCCCAAGGCCTTCAACCTGGCCTACCTAGGCCACACTCCAGCAACCACTTGGTTTACTTTACTTGCTGCTCTCCACCTCTATCCGTCCAATACACAGGAATATCTAACCATACTTGGCGTCACTCATTATATACTCGATTTCAGCCGATGGGAACATCAAAGAGCAGCATGCCCACTTCTTTTCATTTTCAAGTGCGCTTTAAGGAGGCAAAAAGTTAACCTCTTCACTAGGGTCGAGCGATCGGGAAAGATCGGATCCCGATCGGCGATCGAGCAAATTTCATGATCAGGATTGGCTGGAAAATGACCAGAAATCAGATTTTGAAATCTCAAGATCGGCTCAACACTACCGTATATATAATATATAGTTACGGTTGAGAGATTAGGATCCGGAAAGATCAGATCCTGATCGGCGATCGAGCAAATTTCATGATCGGGATTGGCTGGAAAATGACCGGAAATCGGATTTTGAAATCTCAAGCTCGGCTCAACACTACTGTATATATAATATATAGTTACGGTTCAGAGATTGGGATCCGGAAAGAACAGATCCCGATTGGCGATCGAGCAAATTTCACGATCGGGATTGGCTGGAAAATGACCGGAAATCGGATTTTAAAATCGATCCTGAAATCTCAAGATCGGCTCAACCCTAGTCTTCATTAAGAAACCCGAGGCGGGGATCTGTAACGGTATATGTAGAGTCTCTGCATGAGGGAAGTTGCCATCTCTTTAGAGAAAGTGTTTATTCAATGTTACTTTAGTTTGTGGAGATTTTTCGGATGTTCTGAGCAACTCTTGGACATGCCAGGAGTTGTACCATAGGAGGAGTTCTGCCAGCTGTCTTGCGGTAGGACGTTGTTTGAGTTTGGTAGCCTTCATGTCTTTCCATAGTGGTTAGCACATGGTGTCTGTTGAGTTTGGTATACCCACTTAGTTCCGGGAACCAGCTACTGTGTTACGAGATGTTGGAGGCCTAGTCCAAGAGTGGTAAGGAACGTCACCCTAGAGGGATGAACACGAGCTCATGCAAGCGAGTCCCAAGTGACTGAAGTTGATTACATCTGCCACATCCGGTCACCGTCTACAATCCATCAAAATAAAGTCCTGGTATCAAAGAACATCTGGTAGTTTGCTTTGACAACACAACACTACCAGTACTGTAAGGATGGTTTACTGGACCACATGATCTAGCGTGCCAAGATGCTGGGTTAACCGCTCCTTACCTAGGTCTAGATATGGTACCTTGGGTCATGGTTTCTAACCACTTGGAGGTAGAACAAGGACCACACCAGTAAGGAAACACCACCAACAGCCAATATACATCTGCCAACCAAGCCACAGAATGTATATCCTTACCACCGATAAAAAATAAACCTGCATTCTGTAAAGATAAATACTTTGGATTTAGAAAGCTCGAAGTATCGAAAGAAGGTTAGTAAATCTGAAAGTTGGCATCTTATAAAGTCATAACAAGCTGATAGGTTATGCTATGCCCAATGAGAAGCCTTCATAGAGGTCATATATCCCCCAAATACACTAATCCTCACCTTCCTCTCCGGAGTGTCTAGTCATTCCCGAAGACTGGTCTTCACCCGCAAACTCCTGTTACCCATTCTCCAACATCATGCTACCTTAGATCACCCATGTGATTGGGTCTCAGTGGTCACAAGGGTTTTTTATTTTGTCTCGTCTTATTCTAGTATGTGGTCTGAATAGAGCCCAAAGTAAAATAATTCATGGGTGTAAATCCCTGAAACTTTTTCAACTCTTAATTTTGGAAAATGTGTAACAAATCCATCTCACGTTACAAACCAGTTCGCTCATCTCTACCCATAATACCTTTACATGAACTTATGTAAGCAGTAGTGTTGGGCGAGTAGTATTCGATCGAATACCTCGCCGGCATAGGAATGTGTGTAATCGGCCAAACACCAAGGGGTTAAACGCATCGAATATTCAAAGCGTTTAACCACTTGGTGTTCGCCGGCATAGGAATGCGTGTAATCGGCCAAACACCAAGGGGTTAAACGCATCGAATATTCGAAGCGTTTAACCACTTGGTGTTCGCCGGCATAGGAATGCGTGTAATCGGCCAAACACCAAGGGGTTAAACGCATCGAATATTCGAAGCGTTTAACCACTTGGTGTTCGCCGGCATAGGAATGCGTGTAATCGGCCAAACACCAAGGGGTTAAACGCATCGAATATTCAAAGCGTTTAACCACTTGGTGTTCGGACGATTACACGCATTCCTATGCCGGCGAGGTATTCGATCGAATACTACTCGCTCAACACTAGTAAGCAGTTGCGAGTTCTTTGTATGCCCCTGAGATCTAGTACAACCTTCAATGGTGGCAGGTTATCTCCTTGAGAGTAGATGTGGAAGTTGAATATTTAGATTCCTCTTTGTACATGTGCGGTGCCAACTGTGCCCTCACCTACATGGGCACCTTTGAACATCTTCTGATTGGTTGTGTCTGTGGCAAGTGGACAAACAATATAGGCAAAAAAATTAAATTGGTGGAGTTTTAAGGAAACTTTATTTCAAAAACCAAAAAAAGAAAAAAAAATTGAAGACGCTCACACACAGGCGCTGTACAACAGCAAGTGATTTACATATCAAGATTACAGAACGTGAATATGCACGACATATAGGAACTTGTACAGATACTGTATATAAGCAAATAAACACATGTCCTTCATAGGCCTATCCTAGCGTGCCCATCCACCACGAGGACAACATCTCATAGGACTCCTCCATTCCAAGGATCGTCACTCCTGTATGAGAAATGTCAGTATTAAGTTAAATAAGGTAGTATAAGGAAAGCAGATAGTCTTCCTCCATCTTAAGGCCAAGGTCTCCACACGGAGGTGTTCTGGTTAGGTTCATTTTGGAACTCTCCAGAACGTTGAGAGCTTGAAGACAGCCAGCTGCCCATTTCTGAACCACTCATGGAAGGGGAATAGGTGTCAACGTCACTACCAAGAGAGTTCGGGGAGACATTTCCATCAGAAGTCAAGGTGTCATCCCGTTGACCTGCTTGACTACATAGATTTAGCTGTTTTGGGAACCTTAAGCGGTGCTGAAGGTGGGTTTGCAGCTCATTTAAGAAGCGGGCTTTGGCTTTCGGGCCAATATCTTGAATGAAGTCTTCTGTGCGGTTCAAACAGTCTGTAAATCCAGACAAGTAAAACTTTTCAGCAGGCGATACCCATCGGAGCGGTTCTGGGAGAGAAAAGGATAGTGGAGAATTACAAAGATAAAACGGCGACCTAAGTCAAGAAGAGATAATCCTTTAATAGTCCCACAGTGGGGAAAGAAGGACATTATAGGCTTATAGAGCAACTCCATTAAGAATCAGACAATCATGCTTGGAGCCATCTCGTGGTACCAGGAGCTGTCTACTCCTCTCCTCCACATGGAGTTAATTGGGGAAAGCTATGATGGTTGAGCTTCAAGGTAGGCTTTGTCTGCCATTTTGTAATTCCTACACTGAGCTGCTTGTATCTAACACCATGGCAAAAATCATTAGGACCTTGAAGAGGACCATGAAGTAGATGCTTATCAACCACAAGGTCTGTCAGAAGGAGACTACCCCACTCCCATAAACTGACTATAGTAAGACTCCATCCTCCATTATATACTATTGATGTGGCCTTCAACCTTTTACAATTAAAGAATATGGCTTTAAAGACCTTCAGTGTCAAAATGGCCCACCAGATCTTCCTCTGGTGAACCCAAATGGAAAAAAAACAAATTTGAAGGGTAGTACGATCTATTGCCTAGAAGTTCTTGGAAGGTGGGCCCAAAGAATCTCAGTCTAAAACTGGATCTTCATAACGGATTAAAATAAATGAGCGATCTTTCCATCCAGACAAAGCCATTGTACAATGGTGGGTTAGTGTCATGGATGTCTCTATTAGGGGTTAAGAAGCCACCCTTACTTTATAGGAAGGATAACGCTATGGGTCCACATCTCCATTGTAGAAACAGAAGAATGGACTGGACAGAAGATTAAACATAAATAGAGCACAACTACTAATAAAATCATTCAATGACAGTTATATCCGCCAGTAATTTGAACAAGAGGCAAGTACACAGTCCGGTCATATTAATGTGGCCACCGCCTACTTTTGACGTCAACGTTAAATAACCAATGGCAGAAGGCGCGTGTCATCAGCCATCTGGGTGCACTCATCATTGTGGAAGGCACGATGGATCAACACTAGTATGCATCTATCCTTGTGGACCATGTTCACCCCTACATGCGAATTGTTTTTCCTCAGGATGATGGCATCTACCTACATGTCATAAAGCTCACAGTGTACGTGCGTGATTCGAGGAGCACCAGGATGAGTTTACCGTACTCCCTTGACCAGCAAATTCCCCGGACTTGAACCCAATCGAGAATCTGTGGGACCACCTCGATCGGTGGATGCTCAACCGTGTAACCTAGCGCAGCTGGCCACGGCACTGGAGTCGGCATGGCTCAACATCCCAGTGACCATCATCACCACATCCTCTCTCTTCCTGCACGTCTCGCAGCGGTCCACTCTGCCAAAGGTGGTTATTCTGGATTTTGACAGGTGGTCACATTAATGTGACTGGACTGTGTATAATGTACACCCCATATATATGCAGCCTATCCATTTAAAATGAAATATCGGCTTGATAATAATAATAGTGATGGATCCTATATTATGCCGATCCTATATAGACACAACACACAGGATCAATATTACTCTTGGTATTATAACAGGTAACTAAAGGCTAAAGAGTACTGTAGTGCGGGGTCCAGGGGTCCGTTATAAAAAAGACAAACTAATCTAGTAGTGCTTTGGTGGTCGTGTGGTCCAGTTTACAGATTGCCACATTCCAATCCATCCAGCTACGTAAACCTAGTGGATTTTAGGTATCGCCAGTCCGTTTAATGGATTGATGCCAACCATAGCAATGGATCCTATATTACAGCGATCCTATATATATGCGCAAGTATCACAAGATAAATATCACTCTGGCTCCAAAGAAGGTGTAGCTAAGGGCGGGTTCACATCTGCAACCCGGTCTCCTGTTTAGGCAATCCGGCTGGTTTCCGTCTACAGAAAACCCCGCAGTATACTGGACAGGACACAGAAACCCCGCTGGGTTTCCGTCTCCTGTCCAGTTTTGCAGAACAGAAGACGGAAACCGGCCGGATTGGCTAAACCGGAGACTGGGCGCAGATGTGAACCCGCCCTAAGAGATGAGATATTAAATAATGCATTACCTAAGGATCAGTCATATACCAAACTAGTCTAGCTGTATATTAGTTGTAGTGTGGTCTAGTTTATAGATCTCCACAATCCGACTTATCCATCACTGCAGGCCACCAGCAGGTCCCGCTAGTCCACTACAAAGGTGGATTTTATAGATAAATAACATGAGCTCATAACTTAGTGAACGACTCTGAACCAACTAATACACCGACCCTAAAAAGATCCCTCAGTGCGTATTCCCTCTCATCTGAGGGTTCATCAGGAGACCAAGGTGATATTAAGTCATGCCCATTTCTAAGATGGTGGAGTTACAACTGCAGTCGCTGGTGTCCTGAAGATGGACACCATTGCTGAAGAGTAGCCGGCGCCGACCACTGTGAACAGCTGAACTTACCTAATTATCTTGTGCTATGTGGATATACAGTCCTATGAAAAAGTTTGGGCACCCCTATTAATCTTAATCATTTTTAGTTCTAAATATTTTGGTGTTTGCAACAGCCATTTCAGTTTGATATATCTAATAACTGATGGACACAGTAATATTTCAGGATTGAAATGAGGTTTATTGTACTAACAGAAAATGCGCAATATGCATTAAACCAAAATTTGACCGGTGCAAATGTATGGGCACCCTTATCATTTTATTGATTTGAATACTCCTAACTACTTTTTACTGACTTACTGAAGCACAAAATTGGTTTTGTAACCTCAGTGAGCTTTGAACTTCATAACCAGATGTATCCAATCATAAGAAAAGGTATTTAAGGTGGCCAATTGCAAGTTGATCTCTTATTTGAATCTCCTCTGAAGAGTGGCATCATGGGCTACTCAAAACAACTCTCAAATGATCTGAAAACAAAGATTGTTCAACATAGTTGTTCAGGGGAAGGATACAAAAAGCTGTCTCAGAGATTTAACCTGTCAGTTTCCACTGTGAGGAACATAGTAAGGAAATGGAAGAGCACAGGGACAGTTCTTGTTAAGCCCAGAAGTGGCAGGCCAAGAAAAATATCAGAAAGGCAGAGAAGAAGAATGGTGAGAACAGCCAAGGACAATCCACAGACCACCTCCAAAGAGCTGCAGCATCATCTTGCTGCAGATGGTGTCACTGTGCATCGGTCAACTATACAGCGCACTTTGCACAAATAGAAGCTGTATGGGAGATGATGAGAAAGAAGCCGTTTCTGCACGTACGCCACAAATAGAGTTGCCTGAGGTATGAAAAAGCACATTTGGACAAGGCAGCTTCATTTTGGAAACAAAAATTGAGTTGTTTGGTTATAAAAAAAGGCGTTATGCATGGCGTCCAAAAAGAAACAGCATTCCAAGAAAAACACATGCTACCCACTGTAAAATTTGGTGGAGGTTCCATCATGCTTTGGGGCTGTGTGGCCAATGCCGGCACCGGGAATCTTGTTAAAGTTGAGGGTCGCATGGATTCCACTCAGTATCAGCAGATTCTTGAGAATAATGTTCAAGAATCAGTGACGAAGTTGAAGTTACGCCGGGGATGGATATTTCAGCAAGACAATGATCCAAAACACTGCTCCAAATCCTCAGGCATTCATGCAGAGGAACAATGACAATGTTCTGGAATGGCCATCCCAGTCCCCAGACCTGAATATCATTGAACATCTGTGGGATGATTTGAGAGCGGGCTGTCCATGCTCGGCGACCATCTGACTTAACTGAACTTGAATTGTTTGTCCAAAATACCTTTATCCAGGATCCAGGAACTGATTAAAAGCTACAGGAAGCGACTAGAGGCTGTTATCTTTGCAAAAGGAGGATCTACTAAATATTAATGTCACTTTTCTGTTGAGGTGCCCATACTTTTGCACCGGTCAAATTTTGGTTTAATGCATATTGCGCATTTTCTGTTAGTACAATAAACCTCATTTCAATCCTGAAATATTACTGTGTCCATCAGTTATTAGATATATCAAACTGAAATGGCTGTTGCAAATACCAAAATATTTAGAACTAAAAATGATTAAGATTAATAGGGGTGCCCAAACTTTTTCATAGGACTGTATATAGGATGGTCATAATATAGGATCCATCGCTATTGTTGGCATCAAACCATTAAGTGGACTAGTGATATCTAAACTCTGCTAGATCTATGTAGCTATCTGTAAACTGGACCACACGACCACCATTACATTACTAGACTGGACCACACGACCACTAATCCATTACTAGACTAGTTTGTCTTTTTTATGACTGATCCCTGGACACCGCACTATCGTACTCTTTAGCCTTTAGTTACCTGATATAGTAGCAAGAGTAATACTGATCATGTCAGAGGCGTAACGTTTGTGGTCGCCAGGACCCGGACCACCATGACAATATTGGTGATGGAGAGGGGCCTGACTTGGTCCCTTTCTATTAAATGGCAACCTAGGGGAAGAGTACAAAAATAAAATAAAAAACACTTATACTCACCTGTCCTAGCTGACTCTTCCTGCGGTAGATGCTAGTGGGCTAAAGCACCTTTGATGACGTCATGTGTGGGCGGAGCTATTCTGGAGTGTACAGGACAGTGTGTCGTTACACTGGAAGAGGAATCTGCTGGGAATTTAGACTGATGGAAGGTAAGGAGGAGAGAAGAGAACATGTGTGAACAAGAGGGGGACATGGGGGTGCAGGCTGTGTGTGAGCAAGAGGAGGGAATGGGGGTACTGGCTGTGTGTGAGCAAGAGGGGGACATGGGGGTGCAGGCTGTGTGTGAGCAAGAGGAGGGAATGGGGGTACTGGCTGTGTGTGAGCAAGAGGGGGACATGGGGGTACAGGCTGTGTGTGAGCAAGAGGAGGGAATGAGGGTGCAGGCTGTGTGTGAGCAAGAGGGGGGAATGGGGGTGCAGGCTGTGTGTGAGCAAGAGGGGGGAATGGGGGTGCAGGCTGTGTGTGAGCAAGAGGAGGGTATGGGGGTGCAGGCTGTGTGTGAGCAAGAGGGGGGCATGGGGGTGCAGGCTGTGTGTGAGCAAGAGGGGGGAATGGGGGTGCAGGCTGTGTGTGAGCAAGAGGAGGGTATGGGGGTGCAGGCTGCGTGTGAGCAAGAGGAGGGAATGCGGGTGCAGGCTGTGTGTGGGCAAGAGGAGGGAATGGGGGTGCAGGCTGTGTGTGGGCAAGAGGTCGGAATGGGGGTGCAGGCTGTATGTGGGCAAGAGGGTGGCATGGGGGTGCAGGCTGTGTGTGGACAAGAGGGGGGGTTCAGGCTCTGGGGGGGCACTGTGAGCACATAATACTGTTTTGCAGGCCACTGTTAGCATATACTTCTGTGTGGGGGTCACTGTGAGCATATAATACTGTATGGGGGCCACTGGTGAGTACATAATACTGTGTATGGGCTACTGTGGAGCACGTAATACTATTTGGGGGCCACTGTGGAGCATGTAATACTGTGTGGGGTCCACTGCAGAGCATGTAATCTGTCTCGGTATTGTTTACATGCCGGGCACTGCGCTGCTCACTCACCGTATTCTTGATAACTTCAGTTGTGGGTACTACCCTGTTTCCCCGAAAATAAGTCATCCCCCGAAAGTAAGACATAGCAGAAGTTTTGATGAATTGCCTAATATAAGGCACATCCCGAAAGTAAGACATCCCCCAATAATAATCTTTCTGCTCAAAGATTGTATGAAGAAAAACATTGCAGCCGGCTGAACACTGTGCACGATGTTCCGTGTGCACAGATATGCCGTTTGCTGACACCGCTGTTGTACGTTTTATCCACTGTTCCTGCTGCTGTAGGATGAGCTGGGAGGGGGGTCCATTCTCCCAGCTCATCCCACAGCGGCAGGAACACTGGATACAACGTACCACAGTGGTGTCAGCAGCCGGCATACCTGTGCACACGGAAAATCGCGCACAGTGTTCAGCCGGCTTTCCTGTGCACACGGAGCACCGCACACAGCATTCAGCTGGCTGCAATGTTTTTCTTTACACAATCTTTACGCAGCAAGCGCATCTGGTGGTGACCAGCAGCACACAAAAATAAAATAAGACATCCCCTGAAAATAAGACATAACATATCTTTAGGACCAAAATTTAATTTCGGGGAAACGCCGTAAAACTGTACCCCTTTCAAGTATCTGAGATATCGCTTCAGCACCTGTAACCACCACTATCGATAATTCGCTATAGAAATGGGGTAAGGGGCCCCAGACATAAGTTTGCACTCGGGCCCACAAGACTTTAGTTATGCCACTGGATCCTGTGCATTTTGTGTCTATATAGGATCGGCATAATATAGGATCTATCGCTATCTATTGGGGTGTACATTATACTTACCTCTTGCTCAAATCACTGGCGGATATATCTTTCATTGACATATGGGAGATATCACTAGTGATTTTGACAGATTTTGATGCCTTCATTGTTATATGAAGAGCTAAAATCGTAAAATTAGTCCATTGATAGGAAATAGACCTCAAGGGAGACCATTGACCACAGTGGTGGTCAATTCATTGTGTTCTCCAGGATTGTGTCAGAGAGGACTTTTGACAACTCCATGGTGAGGCTCCATTTTGAGGCCTCCAATGCAGATGTGAATATAGCCTTAGTAACATACAAAATTGGGCCATAAACCTTAAACCGGCTGTCGAGGAAACATTTGTTCTGTCAACAGCTATTCCTTCTAATCCCCAATACACATGCAGTCTTCGCTCAGATGAGTGTTCATGTTTTCTCAAATAGGGTTGAGCCGATCTTGAGATTTCAGGATCGATTTTAAAATCAGATTTCCGATTTCATTTTCCAGCCGATCCTGATCGTGAAATTTGCTCGATCGCCGATGGGAACCGATCGTTTCTAAACCCGATCGCTCAACCCTATTCTCAATGGAAAGAGGACTGCCACTAGGAGAAGTCAGGACACCCCATACACCTTGACTAACCCAAGACTGGCAAATTGGTGGGTTCATCCAAAAATCTAACATGTATGGCCATCTGTGTGGACAATAATCTAAAGTGCAAGTAATTTGCAGATTGTGATTCTGTTCCCCTAAATAACCAAATGTTTGTAATCCTCCATGTATAATGTCCTGATGCACAACTAGGGTTTCAGCCTTGACATTTACTTTAGAAGATCTCAGTCAGTTACCTTCAGGGTCCCACCATCATATTTTCCTGGCAATCACAGAATCAGAAGAACTTGTTAACATGAAATGGTTCCCCATGGAAAGCCAATCCAAGGGATACATATACTCAGAGGGTCTCACCTACAACTCTTGGTCTAAAACATGTATGTCTACCTCCAAAGTCTGGTCATTGTAACTTCACAACAAAAACATTAAACGCACATGCAGACGCCAAAATCCAACATTCTCACTGCCCAATCTATCTATAAGATAAACCTTAAAAAAAAAAATTAAAAAAAAAAAATCATGAATTGATTAAAAACATATGTAGACAATATACAGAACACCTAAGGAGATGGATATGAACCAACCATCAACTTACTCATTGGTGGTTTTATGAGAGATTGCGTTGAGCAGATCTTGAGTTGGGCCAATCTTCATCTACTTTTTTAAAGTCCTCTCTTTAGTCTGTTCAGTATAACAAGTTACAAAGACTTGTGTCCTCACTCCAGGACACAGATGCCGCTGTTGCCTTCTATAATACCACCATTACTTCAGCCCTGGACTCTGTGCGCCCCCTTCACAAACATCAGCGCCCGACCGATCAATAGGCAACCCTGGCACACCGACCTGACTAAAAAACTGAGATGTGCCTCACGGGTTGCAGAACGCCTCTGGAGGAAATAAGGAGGTATAAAGAGGCAATACTCACATTTAAGAACGCACTCACCTCCGCAAAGCAGGTCTACTTCACCACACTCATATCTGCCCTATCTCACAACCCCAAACAGCTATTCTCCACCTTCAACTCCCTCCTCCGTCCCCCTGCCCCCCCCCCCCCCCCGACATCACTTATCTCAGCTGACGACTTTGCCTCTTATTTTAAAATTGACACCATCAGAGACAGTCTCACCCTACTCCCCCGACAACTCCTCTACCCAACTGCTCGCTGCTCTTTATCTTTAACCTGTTTCTCCACCATCACTGAGGAAAAACTCTCCTCCCTAATCTCCAAATCCCACCTCACCTCCTGCGCGTTTGACCCAATCCCGTCAAATCTCATCCACAAACTCATTGAAGTCATTACTCCGGCCCTAACCCATCTCTTCAACCTATCCCTAACCAATGGATCCTTCCCCTCAGCCTTCAAACACACCACTGTCACTCCTATACTTAAGAAACCGTCCCTGGACCCGTCCTCCCCAGCCAACTATCGTCCCATCTCTCTGCTCCCGTACGCCTCAAAACTTCTTGAGCAGCATGTCCACTCCGAACTCTCCTCCTATCTCTTGTCCAACCTGCTCTGTGACAGACTTCAGTCAGGTTTCAGACCCCGGCACTCCACTGAAACTGCCCTAACAAAAGTCACCAATGACCTGCTAACCGCCAAAGCCAAGCGCCATTACTCTCTCCTCCTCCTCCTCGACCTCTCCTCTGCCTTTGACACAGTTGACCACTCCCTTTTGTTAGAAACTCTCTCATCCCTTGGTATCTCAAACCCGGCCCTTTCCTGGATCTCCTCATACCTCTCTGACCGCACATTCAGCGTCTCCCACTTGCACACCACCTCCTCACCTCGCCCTCTCTCTGTAGGTGTCCCCCAGGGCTCCGTCCTAGGACCCCTCCTGTTCTCCACCTACTTCCTTGGCCCTGGGCAACTCATAGAATCTCATGGTTTTCAATACCACTGCTATGTTCATGACACTCAAATATATCTCTCTAGACCAGAAGCTACCACTCTGTTGGCAAGAGTTCCAAAGTGCCTAGCGGCCGTAACCTCCTTTCTCTCCTCCCGCTTTCTCAAACTCAACATGGAGAAAACAGAGTTCATCATCTTCACCCCACCCCGTACGGCCCCTGTAGCTGACCCATCTATCAGACTTAATGGAACCCCACTTACCCCTGTCCCACAGGTCCGCTGCCACAGGATAACCCTGGACTCTGACCTATCCTTCAAATCGCACATAGAAACACTCAACACCTCCTGCCGCCTCCAACTCAAGAACATCCATTGAATCTGCTCCTTCCTCACCCCAGAAACTGCAAAGATGCTAGTCCCTCATTATCTCCCGCTTAGATTACTGCAACACCCTACTCCATGGACTCCCAGCAAATACTCTCGCCCCCCTCCAGTCCACCTTAAACTGCACTGCTCGTTTAATACACCCCCCCCCCCTTCTTCATCGGCTGCTCCCCTCTGCCAACCCCTTCAATAGCTACCCGTTGCCCAGCGAATAGTGCTCAAAATACTAACACTAACATACAAAGCCATCCACACCCTGTCCCCTCCATATATCTCTGACCTAATCTCCCACTACCTGCCCACACGTAGCCTCAGATCCTCCAAAGACCTTCTACTCTGCTCTTCACACAATCGTCTCCAAGCTTTCTTCAGTGGATCCCCCATACTCTGGAACTCCTTACCAAGACACATAAGACTGACCCCCACAATCACAGGATTCAAGAAGGCCCTGAAGACTCCCCTATTCAGGAAGGCCTACAACCTCCAATAACACTATCACCGCACCGCCATCTGTACAGTCTCCCCCTCTCATTCTGTCTCTACCCCCTTCCCTCATAGATTGTAAACCCTCATGGGCAGGGCCCTCTACCCCACTGTGCCAGGCGGTCATTGTTAGTATTATATTTGTTTTGTATACTTTGTGTACTGTATGCAAACCCTCAAATGTAAAGCACCATGGAATTAATATAATAATGTACAGCACCATGGAATTACTATAATAATGTACAGCACCATGAGATTAATATAATAATGTACAGCACCATGAGATTAATATAATAATGTACAGCACCATGGAATTAATATAATAATGTACAGCACCATGGGATTAATATAATAATGTACAGCACCATGGGATTAATATAATAATGTACAGCACCATGGGATTAATATAATAATGTACAGCAGCATGGGATTAATATAACAATGTCCAGCACCATGGGATTAATATAACAATGTACAGCACCATGGAATTAATATAATAATGTACAGCACCATGGAATTAATATAATAATGTACAGAGCACCATGGGATTAATATAATAATGTACAGCACCATGGAATTAATATAATAATGTACAGAGCACCATGGAATTAATATAATAATGTACAGCACCATGGAATTAATATAATAATGTACAGTACCATGGAATTAATATAATAATGTACAGCACTATGGAATTAATATAATAATGTACAGCACCATGGAATTAACATAATAATGTACAGCACCATGGGATTAATATAACAATGTATAGCACCATGGTATTAATATAATAATGTACAGAGCACCATGGGATTAATATAATAATGTACAGCACCATGGAATTAATATAATAATGTACAGCACCATGGAATTAATATAATAATTTACAGCACCATGGGATTAATATAATAATGTACAGCACTATGGAATTAATATAATAATTTACAGCACCATGGAATTAATATAATAATGTACAGAGCACCATGGGATTAATATAATAATGTACAGCACCATGGAATTAATATAATAATGTACAGCAACAAGTAATTAATATAATTATGTGCAACACCATGGGATTAATATAAAAATGTACAGCACCATGGAATTAATATAATAATGTACAGCACCATGGAATTAATATAATAATTTACAGCACCATGGATATAATATAATGTACAGAGCACCATGGGATAAATATAATAATATACAGCACCATGGGATTAATATAAAAATGCACAACACCATGGAATTAATATAATTATGTGCAACACCATGGAATTAATATAATAATGTACAGCACCATGGAATTAATATAACAATGTACAACACCATGGAATTAATATAATGATGTACAGCACCATGGAATTAATATAATAATGTACAGAGCACCATGGGATTAATATAATAATGTACAGCACCAAGTAATTAATATAATTATGTGCAACACCATGGGATTAATATAATAATGTACAGCACCAAGGGATTAATATAATTATGTGCAACACCATGGGATTAATATAATAATGTACAGCACCAAGTAATTAATATAATTATGTGCAACACCATGGGATTAATATAATAATGTACAGCACCAAGTAATTAATATAATTATGTACAACACCATGGAATTAATATAATGATGTACAGCACCATGGAATTAATATAATGATGTACAGCACCATGGAATTAATATAATGTACAACACCATGGAATTAATATAATGATGTACAGCACCATGGAATTAATATAATGATGTACAGCACCATGGGATTAATATAATAATGTACAGCATCATGGAATTAATGGTGCTATATAAATAAACAAACAATAATAACATTGATAATAAGTATAGGACCTTTGGACTATATGGAGATTTCATGTGATGATGGAATGGAGGACTTTTAGATATCCTATACTTGTACAAGGAGACAAAGACTTTTTGAATCAGTGGTAGATTAAAGTGCAGGACAAGCAAGGGGGAAAAATTTGGCTACAATTTTCCCCAACCTTGTATGTTCCCTGGTGCAGTTCACAAGATGACCCCTTGTCTTTGTAACTTGTTATACTGAACAAACAGAAAAGAAAAAAAGTAGATGGGCAATGGTCCAAGCCAAGATCTGCTCAATCTGCAGAATCTCCACACCTAGCTAGTTATCTATTGGTTTGAACAATGTGTCTTAAAGGACTCACTAAGGTTGGAATGATGATGCCTAGTCAATGAATCATGTTCCACCACAGTCTCGACTTTTCTCTTCACCCAACGAGATGCACAGGATAGTCAGCCTTCTATGGGAGCCTCATGGACTGTTTCACCAATTACCTCTTCTGGGGTTCTATTTGGTTCAAACATTGGGTTTCTGAGATGGTCAAATCTCTAGGTCATGTGATTAGAACCGGGTCCCAATTCAGTCCACCGCCTCCATGTTCTCAGGTAGTTACCTGCACCATGTGCTTTGGCTTGCCATAGTAAAGCCAGTGTCCCTTGTAAATACAGGAGAGGAGGTGGATCGATTCGGGAGACGGTTCTGACCCTGGGTCACAAAATTGGAATTAACACAAAAACAGAGACTCAACCCAAAAAGTCATTGTTGCTAAAGCTCCACCTCAAAAAAATGTGAAGGTGTGTCTCTGACAACCTAGCGATACTCTGAAGGATCGCCACATGGTTAGTCACGTAGTGTCCATGATAAGTCTAGATGTAGTAATGTCCCATCCTGCATGCACATTAGTAACACATATAGGACAGGTCTGGATTTATTTATACCATGCGTTTTCATTTGGGTCACGTTCCGGACATAAACCACTGCAAGCTCCAAAATCTCCGCCTTCTCCATTTTAGGATTCCGCAGTTTCTAGGAAAAGACACATTAATCATCAAATATAACACTTGTAGTAATTCTTCCTTCTTATAAAACATTTACTGGTACTTTAATACATAAAATTTTAAATATTGATTTTTATCAATTCCTGTATCTTATCTATAGTTAAAGGGATTTTCCCATCTCACTGTTTCAGAAGTTTGCCTGTTGTCTCCTTCTCACTTCCTGAACGGGACACTATGAAGTATCACAATTATTAATAGAAATCTAATATAAATGCAGATCAGATAATATGCACATGCTTGTACAGAATGGACTCAGTGTTATCTGTGTGTTTACATAGAGACATAACAGACTCAGCTTTATCATCACACTGCAATTAGCTGAACTGATTGTCCTGCCGGCAGAGCAGTGAGTGACATCACTTGTCCTATCTCACAGGTCCGTGGTTATGGTAACGATGTGTAAACAATGGGAGGAATAAGTTCACATAGCAGGCAAACAAAGTAGCATTTCTAAACAATATATTTAAGAAACGTCTTTACATATGCTACCAATATAGATAGGATACTGGAGATGGGACAACCACTTTAAGGTGTCCACAATAATATCACCCCCTCATTACCGTCTTACCACTTGGTAGAGGGGAGTACGCCAAATTCCCCACCTTTCATTGGGGAGGATTTCTAAAGGCTGGCACCTGCATAGAAATTTACACCAGATCATAGGTAGCAAAATGGCGTGGATGATAAATCTAGCGCCTGACCCACACTACACCTCCTCCATCTATGATCGGGATGTCAGTGGCCCAAAAAAGTTGTACAGAAGACAAATGGCTTACAAGGCATAATGGAGGAGATTTATGAAGACTGGTGTCAACGGAAGTGCGCCTCATTCATGACCAGGCACCCTCCTCCTGACAAATAAGGTGCACCCTCTGTCTGGAGGGACATCTAGGCCTCATATCTGGTGTTGAGCATCATTTACACACTGGCATATGTATATGTGACTCGGCGCATGGCCTCGCCTCCAGGGCACCCTTACCCCCCTTTCAAGAAAGTGGTGCAGGCGGTAGAAAACACTGCCGGTTGTGACAACTTATGGTTCAAAAAGACAAGCCTGAAGTTTGTGATTTTATGCTAGAGATCTGGCATAGGAAAGTCGGGAGTCTGCCCCATACACAAAAGATGGATGACCGGTCCTGGAGGTTCAGCCTAGTATTCTCTTATGTGTGTGGGGGCCTACTGTCATTTTATTAAGACTGGAATTTTTTACACCAGCCTTAAAGGGGTTGTCCAGGAACTGGACAAATATCACAGGAGACCGGTGTCTCAGGCTCTTCAATGTCTGCACCCTCCCTCCGCCTCAGAAGTCCATGGCCGGTCAATGGCATCAGAAGCCTCAAGAAAGGGCCCGGTGACGTATGTAACAGTCATTGAGTTCTTTACAACCACTGCTGAGACCACTGATTTGATCACTAGAAGTCCGGCGCCGCATGTGACTAGGTATGCAGTGGATGTCAGAGACAGGGGAATATCGTTTGACCTCTCCCAGGCCTCCTGTGGGATTGGTGCAATTCTTGGACAACCCCTTTAAAGGGATTCTATCATTAGAATCCCATTTTAAGCTAAACCCACGTTGAAATAGCCTTAAGAAAGGCTATTCTTCCCCTACCTTTGGATGTCTTCTCCACGCCGCCGTTCCTTAGATATGCCGGTTTTCATCCATATGCTAATGAGTCTTCTCGCAGCACGGGGGGGGCGCTCCCCAGTGCTGCGAGAAAACTATCCAGCGTTGCCTTCTTCTAGTTCCCCTCCTCCGCCTCTTCTTCCTTGTCCCATCAAGTCTTCTTATAAAAGCGCCGACTGCGTATGTCCGTTGCCATTTTCCTGTAGCTGAACGAGAAAGAAGAGGCGGAGGCGGCAAACAAGAAGAAGGCGGCGCTGGTGTGTTTACAGGCAGCACAGGGGATGCCCCCAGTCCTGCGAGAAGACTCATTAGCATATGGACAAAAACCGGGATATCTAAGGAATGGTGGCGCGGAGAAGACATCTAAAGGTAGGGGAGGAATAACCTTTCTTAAGGCTATTCCAACATGGGTCTAGATTAAAACGGGATTCTAATGACAGAATCCCTTTAAATGAAGCCACCGACTGTAGAGGGAAGTACCTGAATTATTAAGAGTAATCAATATTTATTAAAGAGTTTTCAAATACAATATAAAAGTATAAAAGAACACAACATAAATGAACAGAAGGGGCAAGGAGCGCGGGCCACCCCAATATACAAAAAGCTAGGTGGGTACACACCCAGCATTCTAAGGCGCAATAAAGTAGTACAGGATAAGGTTGAGCCGATCTTGACTTTTCAGGATCAATTTTGAAATCCAATTTCCAATCATTTTTCATTCGAACCCGATCTCGATCCCAATTCCGATCCCAATGCAAGTCAATGGGATTTTTTTACTAATCGGAGATCGGATTTTAAAAGCAATCCTATTCATTATACAGCATGGAATCTAACAATTGAACGCTTTGTTAGAATCCACGCTGTGTAGTGAATCACTAAGTAGCCAGAGGATTTTTTATTAAATCCTCTGGCTACTTAGTCCCCCCTGGTGTCCACTTACTTGCAGAGATGGCTGGTCCCCGTTCTTCTTCGCCTCGCTGCCCCCGCCTCCCAGGTTAGGAGAGTTTGGGCGGGTTAGGAGAGTGTGGGCGGGTACTGGGATGGGAGACGTCACGTCTCCCCGCCCTGTACCCGCCCACACTCTCCTAAGCCACAAGCCCCGCCTTCTGCCTAGCTCTTTAACACTAACCTGGGAGGCGGGGGCAGCGAGGCGAAGAAGAACGAGAACACCGGGTACCAGACCAGCCATCTCTGCAGGTAAGTAGCTAGTAGAGATGTTAGCTAGTCTCCCATTAGAATGAATGGACGCAGCCGGCGCTCAGGGGGTTAAGGCTGTGTGCCGCCTGCTTCCATTCATTCCTATGGAACCACAGCGGAGCCTTCACACTGAGTATACACTCCGCTCAGAATGAGTGGAGCATATACTCAGTGTGAAGGCTAACATTGTTAGCTTTTCCCACAATGCTTGGCCAGTAGCAAAGCATTGTGGGAAATAATCACTGATCTTGATCCCACCTAAAAATATCATGTTCGGAATTCCGATCGCAAAATTTTCTCGATCGCCGATCGGAGTCCAATCTTTTCCGAACACGATCACTCAATCCAAGTAAAGGGGCGAAGGCCTAAGTATATGGAATCATAAAACTAACATCTTCGGATAGGTATAAGGCCGGGTTCACACCTGCGCCAAGTCTCCGCTTTGCAGGTTTCCGTCTTCTGCCCGAGAAACTGGATAGGAGACGGAAACCAGCAGTCAGTTTTCAAACCCTTTCACTTGCAAAGTGAACGGCCGTGAATGTCTTCTGGGTCTCCATCACAAAACCTTTTTTTTTTTTTAAACCGGTAGCATGCAGGACTTTGTGTCCGGTTAAAAAAAACCAAACAAAAAAATAAACTGTTTCACCACGGAGACCAGAAGACGCTCATGGGTGGACACTGACTGCCGGGTTTCTGTCTCCTGTCCAGTTTCTCAGGCAGAAGACGGAAACCCACAAAGCGGGGACCGGGCGCAGGTGTGAACCCGCCCTCAGCCAGACAAACGAACAAGAGAGCCACACAACAGAAACAGCAACCGGGATGACACGATGGGGGAGAAGGAGGGAAAGGGGAGATATCGGGGGGGGGGGGGGAGTAAGACGACCAGCAACCGCCTAAGAGGAAAGAGAAAGGAGAATAGGAGAGTAACTCCAGATCAAAAGAAGAAAGAGGAGAGCTCAGACGATTCCTGAAACCCCACCCAAGGCCGACAGAGAGCGTCAAATTTGGAGGGATCAGGGGAATCCTCCACCACCAGGGCCTGCATTCTCCCCATTAGAAGCACCTGTAGAAATTCAACCAAGTTGGTCGCAGTAGTGTTCTGCTAGTGCTGTGATGGCGAACCTATGGCATGGGTGCCAGAGGTGGCACTCAGAGCCTTCTCTTTGGGCACCCCTCCGTGGAACAGATTATACTGTGTGGGTGCTACTGTGGAGCAAATTGTACTGTTTGGGGGACCACTGTGCAGCAGATTGTACTGTGTGGAGGCCACTGTGCAGCAGATTGTACTGTGTGGAGGCCACTGTGCAGCAGATTGTACTGTGTGGGGGCCACTGTGGAGCAGATTGTACTGTTTGGGGGACCACTGTGCAGCAGATTATACTGTGTGGGGGCCACTGTGGAGCAGATTGGACTATGTGGGGGCCACTGTGCAGCAGATTATACTGTGTGGAGGCCACTGTGGAGCAGATTATACTGTGTGGGGGCCACTGTGGAGCAGATAGGACTGTGTGGTGGTCACTGTGCAGCAGATTGTACTGTGTGGGGCCACTGTGCAGCAGATTAGACTGTGTGGGGGTCACTGTGGAGCAGAAAGCTCTATAAAGCCCCATTCGTATGACTATATTTTGCAGGTCTACAATTGTGGATCTGCACATTATTAAGGTTAAATTGCCGTGTTGGCACTTTTTGATAAATTAGTGGGTTTTGGGTTGCAGTTTGGGCACCTCTAAAAGGTTTGCCATCACTGGACTAGTGCCTGGGAAATGTTGCAGGAGATCCTGCCAGGGATAACTGAAAGAAGGCACCTGAATTACTAAGAGGCGTAAGCGTCTTAATTCTAATGTACTACAATGAGCAGGAACTGGCGTAGAGGTCAGACATAACTCATGCAAGCTTTCTGGCACGCAAGTTTTTGGTTCCCACCCCAGCCGGCCTTGGTCTCTGCCCTGCTCTGACCCACGTCCATAAAAAGTGGTGAGCAACGCCAAGGAGTACAGGCCAGATTTACACCCATCTGTACAGGTTGTCTGGCCTAGACCTGGCCTGGATTATGAAGTTCCTCCATACTGTCTTTGTAGCCCACAGCAACCAATCACAGCACAGCTTTCAATCCTTCAGCGCTCTTGAAAAATGAAAGCTATGTGGTGATTGGTTGTATGGGCAACATAGTTCTGATAGTGGAGTTTCCACAATCTGGCCCCTTTTTACCAAAGTTTCACCCCTTCAGAAGCAGAACATACCCCCTCGTGAACACAATGGGGCAAATTTGTCATTCCCGCTATGCAATTGCCTCTATTGCCTCCCTGGCGTCGATGGATGATATTAAGGCCTACAGCCCTTTTTTCTTTCGCCAAACATGCGCCTCAAGACCAAGATCCTTAAGACCCTCACCTGCCGCTGTGTGGGCCGGGATCAGAGTGGGCCGAGGAGGGGACGCCCCGACCCAAGTGATTTATTATAACTCATGCGTCATAGATTTCGACTCTGGCTCGAGGACCTCCAATAGACCTTCCTAAGGGTAAGTTCACACAGAGTTTTTTGGTTAGGGTTTTGAGGCCGTATTCGCCTCAAAACCCTGACCAAAAAGACGGCTCCCATTGAAATCAATGGGAGCCGCTCAGGTTCTTCCGGCTCACGGAAAAAAAGAAGCGAGGTGCTCATTCTTCAGGCCGAGTGGTCTTGCGTTTCAGCCTGAAGACACTCCCTCCTCCGGACTAGGCCCATTCATTGGGCCTAATCCGGAGCAGAGTGTGTGGCTGGATATCAGCGCAGTGCACCGGCTTTCAGTCGCGGCTACCCGGTTTTTGGATTGGAACCATTCCGATCCAAAAAACCCAGTGTGAACTTACCCTAAATCTCTCAGTCCCTTAGTCAGCCACGCTGCTTATTAAAACTGGCATATGATACGCTAGTCTTTATAATTTGGCTTCAATGTGCCAGTCATGCCCTTACATAAAGTGCTCATGTCACATATAACATGTCCGGGACCCTGGTGGATGTGATCATTCTGCTGGGCTCAGAAAATTTGCCCACACTTATGGGATACCAAGAGGTTACCCTTCATTTTGAGGGAGCCTCCAGGGGTTTTCAGGAGAGTTGGTAAGTATGTGTTAGGCTATGTACACGTTACTGTTATTAACACCTGTGATGGGATGACAGTAACGGACATTAACTGAGGCAGAGTAACAGACACAGACTGTTAGAGAAAAAAAAGTAAAAAAATACGACAGAAGAAAGAGTCAAGCCTCGTTCACATCTGCTTTGGTAATCCGTTCTGGGGAGTCCGCATGGGGACCCCCCCGAACGGAATACCAAATGCACTGGCAAGCGGTGGGCAGTGAAAGCACATGGACCCCATAGACTATAATGGACTCCCCGAACGGATTACTAAACGCAGATGTGAACCCAGGCTCAGTCTTGTCATCCTCTGACAGATAAGAGCAACTCACGTTACATAATGGTAGTGTGAACCTAGCCTAAGGGTACAGGAGTCCAAAATGTACAGTAACAATCCCAATAAATTTGACATGTCCCGGCCTAAAAAAAAAAAAAAAAAAAAAAAAAAAAGTGGAGTTAGTTTGTACAAGCTCCGTCTTTTACATTAGGGTCAGTGAAGATCCTGGGAGCAAGACTTCCTGTTCACAAGTGGGAATTTGAGGCAGAATGCATATCAAAATCCGCCTGAAATCTGCTCCCCATACATTTCAATGGGAGGCAGATATATATTTTTTTTTTTTTTTTTTTTGGGGGGGGGGGGGGTGTTTTAGATAGCGGAATAAGGGCTCGTTCACACGGGGGGGCGGATTTTGACTCAGGGAGCCAAGTCAAAATATGGTCAAAACCTGCCTGCCATGATGTCGCAGTCGTGGCTTCCCCCACGCCGGAGTCGGCTCAAATGAATAGGCTGACACCAGAGGTTGCGGCTGCCAGCTCAGCGAGCCGAGGAATCCGCCTGAAGAAAGGGCAGCTCGCTTCTTTTTTTCCGCAATCGGCAGTTGCCGATAGCAGAAAAAAGAACGCTAGTGGTCTCCATAGACCACCATTGTAAAGGGGCGGATTATGACGTGGATTCCGCTGTCAAAATCCGCCCCTTTGGCCCTGTGTGAACTAGCCCTAAGGGTTTGTTGGCGAGAAAAAAATCTACTTCAGGAATTAGGGAATGTTTGGGTTTTTTTAAAGCGTTTTTTGAGGCTTTTTTTTTTCTCTCCAGCACAGTGTATACACCTTGAAAAATCCGCTAGCGGTTTTTGTCCGAAGGAACCTTTTTTTCGACTAGCGGAGAAATTGCGTGAGTGGAAAAATAAAGCGAGCGGAACCCATAGAACTCTATGGGGAGGTGTTTCTTCCACGTGGATTCTGACGCAGATTCAGCATCAAAATCAGTGCCAAAAAACTCTGTGTGTATGGACCCTAAGGGTAAAAATAGTGTGACTTACAAAACCTCGACCAAAACTGGGTGGCCCCAGGGCTGTTTTCACACATTGGTTCCTCTAGTGCAAAGGTTTCATGAGTGGGCCCGCCTCTTTCATCACCACCCGCTATTATACCCATCTCAAACCTGCCAAAAACTGGGATTTTAGATGGTGATATTCAATAAGTGACAAGGTGTTATCTGACTTATGGAACGTTCCGCCTATCAGAAATATTTTATACCTTCATCTCTAGTAATAATCGCTATTGCTTTTATTTTAGCGTGTAACGGATGATGGTAAACATCGGGTCACAGTGCCAAAAAACTTCTAGGTTATGTTCAGAGGGGTATTACATAAAAATACCCATGTGGTTAGGTTCAGAGGGGTATTACATTATTATATATATATATATCAATCAGAGCGCAAAAGTATAGTACACACTCTGATTGATAGCCAAGGGGATAGCATGGACAGAAGTCCATGCTACCCCCCCAGGGTCACACACAGGTTATGCACAGATGATGATGATGATTTATCATCTCTGTGCAGTCTTCAAGGCTCCTCCTCCCCCTTCCTTCTTCTTACGACTACTCTAAGATGCTACCTGAGGCAGGAGGAGGACACTTTGGAGCTCCATATCTCAGGATCCATCACGGCTATGAAGATGAACTTGGATTCATTTTAAAGATGAGAATCATGATCGTCCTTAGGGCGAGTTCACACGAAGTTAACGCGCGCGCATTCTGGCACGTATACACGTGTGAGAATGTGAGCGCTCAAAACAGATCCCATTCATTTCAATGTATCGTTACGCGCGTATAAAGCTCGTAATTTTGCGGCCGTTATACACCCCTAACGATACATTGAAATGAATGGGATCTGTTTTGAGCGCTCACATTCTGACACGTGTATACGTGCCAGAATGCGCGCACATTAACTCCGTGTGATCTCGCCCTTACAGATTCTGAGCGATCTGCTGTTAAAAATGCTGTCGGGAACTGAGATCTACATTGGGATCTCAATGCCGGACATTGTTTTAATCATTCATCGCTCTGAAGCTGTAAGGACTATCATGATGATCTTTGTATAATTTTAAAGGTGAGATTCTTACCTTTAAAATAATCTTCATGGTCCTAACCAATCCTGAGAAATTGGCATTAGTAGCAAGGACATATTACATCCGTCCTCGGGGTTAAAGTCCCCCTGACTTGTCCCCAGTTTAGGGTAAGTTCACACAGGGTTTTTTGTGGACTCCGCCTCAGGTTCCGATCCAAAAGCCGGGTAGATGCGACTGAAAGCCAGTGCACTGCTTAGGCATCTAGCCGTGGACTCCGCTCCGGATTAGGCCCAATGAATGGGCCTAGTCCGGAGGAGGAAGTGTCTTCAGACTGAATCACAACAATGAGCACCTCGCTTCTTTTTCCGGGATCTGGTACAAGCCAGCTCCTGAAAAAGCTCCTGAGCGGCTCCCATTGATTTCAATGCGAGCCGTCTTTTTGGTCAGGATTTTGAAGCGAATACGGCCTCAAAATCCTGACCAAAAACCCTGTGTGAACTTACCCTTGTTGTCCCCCTCCTACCACACAAATCTAATAATAATACCCACTGATACTCACCTCTCCTCCCTCTCCAGTCCTCAGGAAGGTGTAGGCGCTATGTAAGTGATGTCATCACATCACGCCTACAGCTCTAGGGGAGGAGAGGATGAATGATGAAGCAGGGAGCACACGGCTCCCTCCCTTATTCTCTATGTAACTGGGACAGCAAAATGGAGGCTAGCCCAATGGGCCCCGCTACCATAGGGCCCGATGCAAGTGATCCACTGGACCTATGGTTAAAGCGGCCCTGGGTGGCCCCACCAAGTTTGCGGAAAGAACTAAACATCTCTATATTACCCTATAGTCAGTGGCCCATAATTAATACGCCTTGTGCGCCAGCTTCTGCAACATTTGAAAATCTGCGCTGTCTTTGACACTTTCCCAAAAATAAGGCATAACAAAGGTGTGCAGGGGGTCGGGCCGTTGGCCCCTCCACCTTTATCATCTTTTATAGCAGAAATATGGCATGAATTATGGGGAAAAATGTACGTCAACTACGCACTGGCAAAATTTTTTCCCCAGGTGTACAGCCGGGCAGAGGGTGCACCTTGTCATAACTGAGACGCCCCCTTTGCTGGCTCCCGGAATATGAAAACTGGCGTTACATAACTGGTGAAACATGTTTTTTAATGTGATATAATAAAGAAATCTTTTTTATCTATGTGGATGCTGGATTTTTCGAATTGCTATACGACACACCCCGAGTCGACGGGGATTTGTATTCCGGGCACCCGACTATATCTCCTGAACCGTGAGTGTGAACTCAGCATATAAATGCGTCTGGATGTGCATGCCATATCGGGTATATATTAGCCAATGTGTGTACTTATATCTTCCAAAAGCATTTATCTTGAGGACGTTATATTAGGACTCATGAACTTCAAGTTGTAACAAGTCATTGTTTGAAGGATTTGTTTGTTTGGGCTGTGTTTTCCCTTCCTCACTTCCCCATTCAATCAGTTATTAAAGAGGACCTCTCATGGGTTTGGGCACAGGCAGTTTTATATACCGCTGGAAAGCTGAATTCAACGCACTGTCGGCTTTCCCGATCTGTGTCCCGAGTAAAGAGCTATTGGTGCCGGTACCATAGCTCTTTACAGTCAGAAGGGCGTTCCTGAAAGTCTGTCAAGAACGTCCTTCTCCACAGCAGCGCCTATTGCGCTGTACAGTGTGAGCGGGGAGGAACGCCCCCTCCTCTCCTGATAATACTCGTCTATGGATGAGCACTGTGAGCAGAGGGAGGGGGCGTTCCTCCCCGCTCACACTGTACTGCGCGATAGGCGCTGCTGTGGAGAAGGACGTTCTTGACAGACTTTCAGGAACGCCCTTCTGACTGTAAAGAGCTACGGTACCGGTACTGTTAGCTCTTCACCCGGGGCACACATCGGGAAAGCCAACAGTGCGCTGAATTCGGTGCGCTGTCGGCTTTCCAGCAGTATATAGAACTGCCTGTGCCCCGGACCATGAAAGGTCCTCTTTAAAGGAATCCTATCATTGGATTCCCTTTTTTTCTTGATAACACGTAGGATAGCCTTAAGAAAGTCTATTCTTCTCCTACCTTTAAATGTCTTCTCCACGCCGCCGTACGGTAGAAATCCAGGTTTTCTTTGTTATGCAAATGAGTTCTCTTGCAGCACTGGGGGCGGGCCCCAGCACTCAAACAGCACTGGGGACGTCCCCAATGCTGCGAGAGAACTCTGCAGCGCCTCCTCCATCTTCTTCAGGAACGCCCTCTCCCTGTGTCTTCCGTCCTGGGTTTCAACCTACTAGACCTCGGGCAGAGCCGACTGCGCACACCTGGACCACAAGAAAATGGCCGCTTACACCAGTTTACTATGTAAGTGGCCATTTTCTTGTGGCCCGGGCATTCGCAGTCGGCTCTGCCCGTGGCCTAGAAGTTTGAAACCCAGGAGGGAAGAAGACACAGGGAGAGGACGTTCCAAAAGAAGATGGAGGTGGCGCTGGAGAGTTCTCTCACAGCATTGGGGATGCCTCCAGTGCTGTTTGAGCGCTGAGGACCGCCCCCAGTGCTGCGAAAGAGCTCATTTGCATACCACAGAAAACCGGGATTTCAAGCGAACGGCGGCGCGGAGAAGACATCTAAAGGTAGGAGAAGAATAGACTTTAAGGCTATTCCTACGTGTTAAGTCAGAAAAAAAGGGAATCCAGTGATAGGATCCCTTTAACATCAACCTTCATAAATCTGCCCCAGTGTTGGCAAGTATGCAGAAGACTCAAACATAGTTGCCAGAACTCACAGGAAGTGGGCAATATAGGGCATGGTCAGCCACAAAAGGGGCAATGTTTGGGTACAATTAACCCCTAAAGTAGGTGGGGCTGCAAGTCTCCTGGAATTTTCTTGCAATCTATTTCCTAACTGACAAGTCATCTGTAAAGGCAACACAATAGTCTGGAACAGCTACAACATTAAAACATGGTGTTAATAAGGCTATGTTCACATCTGTGCAGTGCTGAAAAGCCTGTGCTTAAAATTCATGGCAAGCCAATTGCAGCACGGTCGTCTGCAAAGGGCGTGAGGAGGCGTTCACATTTGCACCCCTGTCTGCCCGGTGGTTTCTGTTTTAATCCCCGGAGAAACTGGACAGGGGACGGCTTCCCGGTGGTCAGTTTTAAAACCCATTCAATTGAATGGGTTTTTAACGCAAACTGCTAGTGTCTGTATGCGGCCTCTCTGCAGGGAAGCCGTTTTTGTTTTATTTAAAAATTTTTTTTTTTTTTTTTTTTTTTTTTTTACAAGGACACAAAGTCAGACATGCAGGACTTTGAATCTGTTCAAAAAACAAAAACAAAAAACGGTTTCCCCACGAAGAGGCTGCATACGGAAACTGGCAGCTTGCTTTAAAAACGCATTGAATGGGTTTTAAAGGGATTCTACCACTAAAACACATTTTTTTCTAGTTAACACGTCGGAATAGCCTTTAGAAAGGCTACTCGTCTCTTACCTTTAGAAGTGCTCTCCGCCGCGCCGTTCGTTCAAAATACCGGTTTGTACCGGTATGCTAATGAGTTCTCTCGCAGCGATGGGGGCGTCCCCATTGCAGCTCGAAAACCGACCGCAGCGCCGCCTCTATGGTCTTCTGTATCCTCCCCTTGCTTCTTCAGTGTCCTGTCGGAGGCCTGCGCAGTACGCTCTGTTCGGCGAAGATTGCCGAACGTACTGAGCATGCACGAAATTGCGGTCCCAGCCATAGTGCGGGCACTGCAATTTCGCGCATGCGCAGTACGTTCGGCAATCTTCGCCGAACAGAGCGTACTGCGCAGGCCTCCGACAGGACACTGAAGAAGCAAGGGGAGGATACAGAAGACCATAGAGGCGGCGCTGCGGTCGGTTTTCGAGCTGCAATGGGGACGCCCCCATCGCTGCTCCTGCGATGGGGACGCCCCCATCGCTGCGAGAGAACTCATTAGCATACCGGTACAAACCGGTATTTTGAACGAACGGCGCGGCGGAGAGCCCATCCAAAGGTAAGAGACGAATAGCCTTTCTAAAGGCTATTCCGACGTGTTAACTAGAAAAAATGTGTTTTAGTGGTAGAATCCCTTTAAAACTGACCACAGTCCAGTTTCTCTGGGGATTAGGGTGGAAAACCCCTGGTGGACAGTTGCGGTAGTGTGAACACCCCCTTAATCTGGCAGCATGATGGATTTAGTGCAAAAGTCAAATTTTCCATAAATGCAGAATTTTTGGACATTGTGAAAAAAAAAAAAAAAAAAAAAAGCTAAATTTTACATGTTCAATAAGAATGTGGAAATTTCCATAATGTGAGTTTTGGAAAAATACATGTTAATTTTTATTAGAAAGTTTTGGATTTATTTCCATATATTGCATTAATTCCTTATATAAGGAGGAAGAAAAAGAAAAAAAAAATTTCTGCAAAATTTTTCCCTGTGTGACCAAAAGCTGAGTTCACAGGGAGTGTTTATGTAGAATTTTTTTTTTTTAATCATACGGTTTTATATTAAATATGCAGATCAATAAAAATAATTAAACAAAATAACTTAAAACTGCATGCTTTTCTTTCAGGAAAAAAAATGCACTTTGTGAACACAGCCCAAAGAATATTCACAGAACAGAGAATCAGCCTCACCGGATTTCCGGTCAGTTTCAGAAGCAGAACCCTCATTTCATCCAGACTCCGGTTTATTCGATCCCTTCTCTGCTTTTCTACCACAGGCTTCAGGATCTAGAAGATTAGACGACAGATCAATCCCTGTAAGACAGCGGAGCCAGGAAAAACAAGACAGGTGGGCAGACAGGTGTAATGGAAATCGCCATACTTGTCACTTCACTACTTAAAGGGATCCTATCATTGGATTCCCATTTTTTTCTGACTAACATGTAGGAATAGCCTTAAGAAAGCCTATTCTTCTCTTACCTTTAGATGTCTTCTCCGCGCTGCCATTCGGTAGAAATCCTGGATTTTGTCCGTATGCAAATGAGTTCTATCGCAGCACTGGGGGCGGGCCCCAGTGCTCAAACAGCACTGGGGGCAGGCCCCAGTGCTCAAACAGCACTGAGGGCGTCCCCAATGCTGCGAGAGAAATCTCCAGCGCCACCTCCATCTTCTTCTGGAACGCCTCTCTCCCTGTGTCTTCTTCCAACCTTTGTTTCAATCTTCTAGGCCTCGGGCACAGCCGACAGCACTTGCCCGTGGCCACAAGAAAATGGCCGCTTACTCAGTAAAATGTGTAAACTGTGAGCAAACGGCCATTTTTCTTGTGGCTGCAGACATGCGCAGTCGGCTCTGCCCGAGGCCTAGAAGATTGAAACCCAGGACAGAAGAAGACACAGGGAGAGGGCGTTCCTGACGAAGATGGACGTGTCAATGGAGATTTCTCTCGCAGCATTGGGGACACCCCCAGTGCTGTTTGGGCGCTGGGGCCCGCCCCCTGTGCTGC
Organism: Leptodactylus fuscus; assembly: GCF_031893055.1. Classification (NCBI taxonomy): domain Eukaryota; kingdom Metazoa; phylum Chordata; class Amphibia; order Anura; family Leptodactylidae; genus Leptodactylus; species Leptodactylus fuscus. The sequence continues at coordinate 12,465,335 of NC_134269.1, read as the reverse complement.
GAGAGAACCCATTTGCATACCGAAGAAAACCCGGATTTCTACCGTACGGCGGAGCAGAGAAGACATATAAAGGTAAGAGAAGAATAGATTTTCTTAAGGCTATTCCTACGTGTTAGTCAGAAAAAAGGGTATCCAATAATAGGATCCCTTTAAAGGGGAACTCTATGTAAAATCTTCTCCGCCACTCTTTGCAGCCTTCAATAGGCGCCGCTCCACTGATTTTGGTACAGTTGAAATTTTTTCTCTAGCCCCCGTCATCTCTTAGCAACTGCTAGTTTTTGTATCTAATAAGGTATTAACAAATGGGCGGTCCTGGACTAGAGCAAACAGTCTGGGACACGCCCACCTGACAGTAGAGCACTGATTGCTCAGGAACGGTGAGGGCTAAAACAAAAATTCCAACTGTGTCAGAATCAGTGGAGCAGAGACTATTATATGATTGAAAGAGGTGGAGGGGTTGAAAGGTCCTCTTAAAGGGAAGGGAATTAAGGGTGATGGATATTGTTGCCTTATGCTTCACATATCAGATCACTGGGGGAGGGGGTCCACCACATCCAGTCAGAAGCTGTCACCACCAAAATGGCTGTTACCTGTGTGGTGGCTATGCCAGGCACTATGCATAACAGGATGTAGTTTAACTTTGTGAGGATAAAGGAGATCAAGACCTGGAGGGAGCACATCTCCAAGAAAGTCGAGACTTCACATTTCATGAAATTAGTGGACATTACATAAGATTTCCATGACTGCGTCGTTAAAGGAGTTTATTGGGTAGAGTCCCCCATCATCTATACAAAAAGCAATGGAAGGGGACCTTTCACCAACTCCAACTCTTTGCATCCTTCAATAGGCGCTGCTCCACTGATTCCAGCACAGTTGGATTTTTTTTCTCTAGCCCCCACCATTCCTGAGCAATCAGTACAGTTAGTTTCATCAACAAATATGCCATTTAGGCTCTTTGTTGTAGGGTGGGCGGTCCTAGGCTAGAGCAGGTAGTCTGAGCCCACCTGACAGTAGAGAGCACAATATGCAAATGAATGGGTTTGAAAAATGCCTGCAGGTTTCCGTCTCCTGTCCAGTTTCTCGCAGGAAACGGAAACCTGTATAACCCGGCCTATGTTACAGATTTGTTGATGAAACTAACTGCACTGATTGCTCAGGAATGGTGAGGGCTAGAGAAAAAATTCCAACTGTGCTCCAGAATCAGCATAGCACCACCTAGTGAAGGCCACAACCCGCAACCTCACGGTCACTGCCACAGAAATGGGCACCAAGGCATGAATACTTTCCATATTTTCCTTAAAAGGGGTTGTCTGGGATAAATTAGAACTTTACCTAAACTAAACCCCCTCCCCCACCTATATATATATATGTATATATTTATGGCTGGGGCGGTCATGTGAAAGCTCCAGGCACATTTCCTGATAATGTTTAATTTTGGTGTTTTCGGAGACGGGGCCACCAGTTCTTCTACCCCCGTCCTTACCCCTCATACTCACCAACTCCACTTCTGCTGGGTGTCACTTCCTTGACAAGGGAGCAGGAGCCTGCGCAATAGAACGCCGGCAGAAGCAAAAAGAAGCAGCTAACCTTTGCGCATGCGTGGCTTCTGCTAGTGTTCTATTGCACAGGTGCCATTGCCAGATCCCAGGTGAAGAGGAAGAAGAGGGGACAGCGGCACCCCAAAGTCATCTCAGGAATGAGAAGACAGGTAAGTATGAAGGGGTGGGGATGGGGCAAGGGGACTGAATTAGGTAGCTAAATAGGGGTTGTAGTCCATGGGCTAGCTAGGGAAATGGGCAGTGGTATAACTAGGAATGGCTGGGCCCCACGGCGAATATTTGAAATGGCCTCCACACCCCTGACCCCAGCAAACCCAATTCCCCCCGTGCGCACACACAAAACGCATTCCTGCACACAGTATTATGCCCCATAGTGGCCCCAGTACACAGTATTATGCCCCATAGTGACCCCTGCACACAGTATTATGCCCCATATTGACCCCTGCACATAGTATTATACCCCATAGTGGCCCCAGTACACAGTATTATACCCCATAGTGGCCCCTGCACACAGTATTATGCCCCATAGTGGCCCCTGCACATAGTATTATACCCCATAGTGGCCCCAGTACACAGTATTATACCCCATAGTGGCTCCTGCAAACAGTATTATGTCCCATAGTGGCCCCTGCACACAGTATTATGTCCCATAGTGGCCCCTGCACACAGTATTATCCCCCATAGTGGCCCCTGCACACAGTATTATACCCCATAGTGGCCCCTGCACACAGTATTATGCCCCATAGTGGCCCCTGCACACAGTATTATGCCCCATAGTGGCCCCTGCACATAGTATTATACCCCATAGTGGCCCCAGTACACAGTATTATACCCCATAGTGGCCCCTGCACACAGTATTATGCCCCATAGTGGCCCCTGCACATAGTATTATACCCCATAGTGGCCCCAGTACACAGTATTATACCCCATAGTGGCCCCTGCACACAGTATTATGTCCCATAGTGGCCCCTGCACACAGTATTATGTCCCATAGTGGCCCCTGCACACAGTATTATCCCCCATAGTGGCCCCTGCACACAGTATTATACCCCATAGTGGCCCCTGCACACAGTATTATGCCCCATAGTGGCCCCTGCACACAGTATTATCCCCCATAGTGGCCCCTGCACACAGTATTATACCCCATAGTGGCCCCAGTACACAGTATTATACCCCATAGTGGCCCCTGCACACAGTATTATGTCCCATAGTGGTTCCTGCACACAGTATTATGTCCCATAGTGGTTCCTGCACACAGTATTATGTCCCATAGTGGTTCCTGCACACAGTATTATGTCCCATAGTGGCCCCTGCACACAGTATTATGTCCCATAGTGGCCCCTGCACACAGTATTATGCCCCATAGTGGCCCCAGTACACAGTATTATGTCCCATAGTGGCTCCTGCACACAGTATTATCCCCCATAGTGGCCCCTGCACACAGTATTATGCCCCATAGTGGCCCCTGCACACAGTATTATCCCCCATAGTGGTCCCTGCACACAGTATTATCCCCCATAGTGGCCCCTGCACACAGTATTATCCCCCATAGTGGCCCCTGTACACGGTATTATGCCCCATAGTGGCCCCTGCACACAGTATTATGCCCCATAGTGGCCCATGCACACAGTATTATCCCCCATAGTGGCCCCTGTACACAGTATTATGCCCCATAGTGGCCCCTGCACACAGTATTATGCCCCATAGTGGCCCATGCACACAGTAATATGCCCCACTAGCTGGTACCCGCGACTTCGTCTGCGGTGATTGTAGCAGTGGGTATATACAGGCGCGGGTAAGGTTTTCGTACTGTGTATAAGGTATGGGATATGAAATGTAACTTTGTATCTTGTTTTTGCTGTAATTCTGAGAATACATGAGACTTTTGTGTTGAATGTAATTTGTATTTCAGCCGCTATACGGTGTTGGTATAAACTGTATATAGTGTGTTTGGGACAGAGGGATTTCAAGTGAACACACGTGGATATACGACGTTGTATGATTTGTTATTTTCCGCCAGTACATGTAAGTTTTGGGCACAGGATACTCTTGAGCAGCCACATAAAGTCTGGCCCTGTGCATAACAGTTTAGTAACTCCATGCGCCTCTTATTAATAGCAATTAACCCCATCATGTCCCTCACATTAACCCTTGTGTAAGAGTTACTGATATGTGAGAGACTTGGAGGTAATAATTAAGTATCTTCATTACTGAGGTCTTTTATTATTACCTCCATATGTCTCACATATTAGTAACCTTTATATGAGGCACACAGGGGTTAATATGAGGGACATGATGGGGTTTATTCCTATTAATGTGAGGCACACAGGGGTTAATATGAGGGACATGATGGGGTTTATTCCTATTAATGTGAGGCACACAGGGGTTAATATGAGGGACATGATGGGGTTTATTCCTATTAATGTGAGGCACATGGAGTTACTAACACTAAACTAATAACCCCAAATGCCTGACATTAATGAGAATAGTAATCCTATGTACCTGTGTGTTTTTCAGTTTCACTTTGCTAGCAGCTTCCTCTCCTTCTCGGGGAATCTTTGCAGGATGCAGACCACTATAGCAGGCACAGACCTGAGCGATTAAGCTCCACCCCCTGGGTTTCCTGCACCCCTCTCAAAGGGGAGTGTCCTTATGCCTCAGCTCTAGCAGAGCACGGACTTCATTTAACTCTTGCAGGTCCTGTGCTGCTGGTGTGCCAGTGAAATATGGCAGGAGTGCCACTCTTGGCACGTGTGCCAGGGGTTGCTGACCTCTGCTGTAGAGGGTAATATGAATTTTGTGGCTTGCTATGGTCCAAAGTGTGTGAGATTGCAGAGATAGTGATGTGAGTTTGGGTTTTGTGGGGGTCCTGGGAAAAATGTATGTGCGCTATTATGACGAAAAGTAGCCTATTGCGCAATCCTGTGTAGTAACTATGTTTGTGGAAAATTTCAGCCAAGTCGGTGGAGCGGGTTTTGCGTGATTGAGGAACAAACATCCAAACCCACAAACATCCAAACTCACAAACTTTCTAATAGGATAGTGACCCCTGCACACAGTATTATGTCCCACTAGCTGGTACCCGCGACTTCGTCTGCGGTGATTGTAGCAGTGGGTATATACAGGCGCGGGTAAGGTTTTCGTACTGTGTATAAGGTATGGGATATGAAATGTAACTTTGTATCTTGTTTTTGCTGTAATTCAGAGAATACGTGAGACTTTTGTGTTGAAGTTACTTTGTATTTGAGCTGCTATATATACGGTGTTGTGAGAAACTTTACATAGTGACTTTGGGACAGAAGTATTTGAAGTTAACCCTTTCCCGCCAATGGCATTTTTTGATTTTTGTTTTTGACTCCCCTCCTTCTAAACCCCATAACTTTTTTATTTCTCCGCTCCCAGAGCCATATGAGGTCTTAATTTTTCTTGGGACAAATTTTTCTTCATGATGCCACCATTAATTATTCTATATAATGTACTGGGAAGCAGGGAAAAAATTCTGAATGGGGTGGATTTGACAAAAAAATGCATTTCTGCGACTTTCTTAGGGGCTTTGGTTTTACGGCGTTCACTGTGCAACCAAAATGACATGTCCCCTGTATTCTGTGTTTCGTTACTATTCTGGGGATATCAAATTTATATGGTTTTATTTACATTTTGACCCCTTAATAAAAATCCCAAACTGTGTTAAAACATTTTTTTTTGAAAAGTCGTCATATTTCGACAGCCGTAACTTTTTTATACGTGCGTGTACGGGGATGTATAGGGCGTCTTTTTTTGCGGGGTCGGGTGTACTTTTTAGTTCTACCATTTTCGGGAAATGTTATTGCTTTGATCACTTTTTATTCAAATTTTTATCAGAATCAAAAGAGTGAAAAAACGGCGGTTTGGCACTTTTGACCATTTTTCCCGCTACGGCGTTTACCAAACAGGAAAAATATTTGTATAGCTTTGTAGAGCGGGCGATTTTGGACGCGGGGATACCTAACATGTATGTGTTTCACAGTGTTTAACTACTTTTATATGTGTTCTAGGGAAAGGGGGGTGATTTGAATTTTTAATCCTTTTTATTTGTTTTTATATTTTTTTTACTTTTTTAAAAACTTTTTTTTTTGCATTTATTAGACCGCCTAGGGGTATTGACATGGGTCGGTGGTGTCGCGGATTGTCAGAGCGGTGGGGGTCGGCAAACATGGCTGCTCCGGAGCGTTAAAGAGAGCCTCCTGGAGTATTGTTAAGGTGAGGGGCAAAGTGGTAAAGTATATGTATATGTGACTGTGTGGGGTTAGGGGCGAGGCTGTAGAGGGCAATAGGAATTTTGTGGCTTGCTATGGTCCAAAGTGTGTGAGATTGCAGAGATGGTGGTGTGAGTTTGGGTTTTGTGGGGGTCCTGGCACAAACGTATGTGCGCTATTGTGACGAAAAGTAGCCTATTGCGCAATCGAGTGTAGTGACTATGTTTGTGGAAAATTTCAGCCAAATCGGTCGAGCGGGTTTTGCGTGATTGAGGAACAAACATCCAAACATCCAAACACACAAACCCACAAACATCCAAACTCACAAACTTTCACATTTATAATATTAATAGGATAGTGGCCCCTGCACAAAGAATTATCCCCCATAGTGGCCCCTGCACACAGTATTATCCCCCATAGTGGCCCCTGCACACAGTATTATGTCCCATAGTGGCCCCTGCACACAGTATTATGTCCCATAGTGGCCCCTGCACACAGTATTATGTCCCATAGTGGCCCCTGCACACAGTATTATGTCCCATAGTGGCCCCTGCACACAGTATTATGTCCCATAGTGGCCCCTGCACACAGTATTATGTCCCATAGTGGCCCCTGCACACAGTATTATGTCCCATAGTGGCCCCTGCACACAGTATTATGTCCCATAGTGGCCCCTGCACACAGTATTATGTCCCATAGTGGCCCCAGTACACAGTATTATGTCCCATAGTGGCCCCTGCACAAAGAATTATCCCCCATAGTGGCCCCTGCACACAGTATTATGTCCCCATAGTGGCCCCTGCACACAGTATTATCCCCCATAGTGGCCCCTGCACACAGTATTATGTCCCATAGTGGCCCCTGCACACAGTATTATGTCCCATAGTGGCCCCTGCACACAGTATTATGTCCCATAGTGGCCCCTGCACACAGTATTATGTCCCATAGTGGCCCCAGTACACAGTATTATGTCCCATAGTGGCCCCTGCACAAAGAATTATCCCCCATAGTGGCCCCTGCACACAGTATTATGTCCCCATAGTGGCCCCTGCACACAGTATTATCCCCCATAGTGGCCCCTGCACACAGTATTATGTCCCATAGTGGCCCCTGCACACAGTATTATGTCCCATAGTGGCCCCTGCACACAGTATTATGTCCCATAGTGGCCCCTGCACACAGTATTATGTCCCATAGTGGCCCCAGTACACAGTATTATGTCCCATAGTGGCCCCTGCACAAAGAATTATCCCCCATAGTGGCCCCTGCACACAGTATTATGTCCCCATAGTGGCCCCTGCACACAGTATTATCCCCCATAGTGGCCCCTGCACACAGTATTATGTCCCATAGTGGCCCCTGCACACAGTATTATGTCCCATAGTGGCCCCTGCACACAGTATTATCCCCCATAGTGGCCCCTGCACACAGTATTATCCCCCATAGTGGCCCCTGCACACAGTATTATCCCCCATAGTGGCCCCTGCACACAGTATTTTGTCCCATAATGGCCCCAGTACACAGTATTATGCTCCATTGTGGACCACCCATGAACAATTATTATACTCTGTGGTCTTTTCAGACTCCAGAGTATAATAATCAGACCCGGGGAGGATACAAACAAATACTGTTACTTACTAGAGATGAGCGAGTACTGTTGGGATCAGCAGATCCGAACAGCACGCTCGCATAGAAATGAATGGACGTAGCCGGCACGCGGGGGGTTAAGCGGCCGGCCGCCGTCAAAGTGGAAGTACCAGGTGCATCCATTCATTTCTATGGAGCGTGCTGTTCAGATCTGCTGATCCCAACAGTACTCGCTCATCTCTATTACTTACCTCTCCCTGGCTCCAGTGCACTCCCCGCTGATGTTGCCATCTTCAATGATGGACCAGATATCACATGAGCCGGGCTTGCGTTGCGACGCATAATGACACAGGCCCAGCCACGTGATCTTTGGGACGTCACCAAGTAGGCCCGAAGCCTTCTGGAGCCCAGGAGAGGTAAGTAACAGTGTTTCTTATGTTCCCCCACCTCTCCTAGCCCTCCGATCATTATATTCTGGGATCTGAAAACACCCCCGAGTATAATGATAGTGGTGTTCGCAGGGTTTGCGGGCCCGCAGCCTCACTTACTGATCCCGATTTCTGCTCACAGCCATCTCCGCAGACGGGGTAGCATCGGCAACCATGAGCACAAGTGAGAATCGGTAAGTAAATTTAAAAAAAAAAAAAACACTAGGTCCCCTAACGTCCCAGGCCCTGTGGCGGCTGCTACCCCATTAGTTACGCCCCTGGAAAAGGGGGAGGAGGGGTGTTGTGTGCGAGGAAATGAGAGGGGAGATCTGAGTGAACTGCAATGCATCATGGTAGTTGTAGGCTAAGACTGCAGGAAACAGCCGTTTCGAATAGCACACTCCCATAGAAATGAATGGAAGCATGCTATTCAAAACAGCTGTTTCGAATAGTGTTCGCTCATCTCTATTCTGCACGGATGTAGCGGTACGTCCAAGCAGATTTCAGCAGCTGCTGAGACGAGGAGCAGCTGTGACTACAGCCGGAGCTCCCAAAGAGAAAGTGGTATGGTTTATAAAGCTGGGTTCACACAGGGGTATTTTGAACCGGATTGGACCTCAGAATCCGGTCCAAAAAACAGCTAGCCGCGACTGTATGCTGGTGCAGTGAATGCAGTGCACCGGCATCCAGTGGCGGCATTCTGCTCCGGATTAGGCCCAAGTGAATGGGCCTAGTCGGGAGAGAGTGTCGCGCCACTGACTCTGTGGCGGAATCCGTTTCAAAGAAAGGGCATGTTCCTTTTTTCCGCGAGCGGGAAAGGAACCCATTGAGTTCAATGGGAGGCGTTTTTTGGGCCGGATTCTGACACTGATTCTGCCCAAAAAACCGCGTGTGAACCAGTGGCGTAACTAATGTCTTGTGCGGCCTCTCCGCGGTGAAACAGGTTTTTTGGGTTTTTTTTGCATGGACACAAAGTCTGTCCAAAAAAAATACAGAAACACGGCGGATGGACAGGGGCGCAAGTGTGAATGCCCCTATGATGAGTGAGCAGCGCAGCACCAGGCTTTGGGAAACAGCTGATCAGCAGGGTCCTAACAGTCTAAGGGCGGGTTCACACGGCGCCCGATCTCCGTTATACAAGTTTCTGTTTTCTGTCAGAAGAAAATGGAAACTGGCATTCAGTGTCCACCGGTGAGCGCCCGTGAGCGTCTTCTGCTCTCCGCAACGAAACATTTTTTTTTTACCGGACACAAAGTCCTGCATGTCTGACTTTTTGAAAAAATGGCTTCCCCGTGGAGAGCAGAAGACACTCAAATGAATGGGTATGAAAACTGCCGCCGATTAACGTCTCCTGTCCAGTTTCTCGGACAGGAAACAGACACCTGCAAAGCGGAGACCGGGCGCTGGTGTGAACCCGGCCTTAGAGATATAAAGATCAGTGGGGGTCCAACACCCGGGCGCCTGCTGATCATTTCTTTGAAGTTACTGTGATGTTTATGTGAGTGCTGTGACGCCTTCCCTATTTACACTGCAGTTTTATGGTCACCAAACATTGTTATTACAGCCTGTACTAATAGTGCACAACTGCTATAATACAGAGGGAATGTGATGTGAATAGTGAAGGGGCCCCAGACAGCATCATACGTACAGCAGTGGCCCCCACACATCATATTATATACTGAATAGTGGCCCCCACACTGTATTATGTGCCCAGCAGTGTCCCCCACACGGTACTATATGCCTAGAAGTGGCCCCCCACAGTATTATACATCCAGCAGTGCCCCCCACATCATATTATATACTGCACAGAGGCTCCCACAGTATTATATACCTAGAAGTGGCCCCCACACAGTACTATACACAACAGAGTGGCCCCCATACAGTATTATATGCCCAGCAGTGGCCCACACACAATATTATATGCCCAACAGTGGCCCCCACACTGTATTATATGCCCAGCAGTGGCCCACACACAATATTATATGCCCAACAGTGGCCCCCACACAGTATTATATGCCCAATAGTGGACCCCACATAGTAATATATGCCAACAGTGGCCCCCACACTGTATTATATGCCCAATAGTGGACCCCACATAGTAATATATGCCAACAGTGGCCCCCACACTGTATTATATGCCCAACAGTGGCCCCCACACAGTATTATATGCCCAACAGTGGCCCCCACACTGTATTATATGCCCAGCAGTGGCCCCCACACTGTATTATATGCCCAGCAGTGGCCCCCACACAGTATTATATGCCCAACAGTGGCCCCCAAACAGTATTATATGCCCAGCAGTGGCCCCCACACAGTATTATATGCCCAACAGTGGCCCCCAAACAGTATTATATGCCCAGCAGTGGCCCCACACAGTATTATATGCCCAACAGTGGCCCCTGCATAGTGACATATGGCCAGTCGTGGCCCCCATACATTGTTATATGCTGAACAGTGGCCCTCATACATTGTTATATGCTGAACAGTGGCCCCCACACAGTATTATATGCCCAACAGTGGCCCTCATACAGTGTTATATGCTGAGCAGTGGCCCCCATACAGTATTATATAATCCCAACTGCCCCCCTCCTCTCCGCTGCTATTATTACACTCCTGGATCTCCTCAGACCCCAGTGTATAATAATCAGAGGCCCAGGGAAGGTGAATAATGAATAAAAATAGCAAACACTTTATACTCACCTTTCCTGGACATCTTGGCTCAGTCAGTCTGTCTTCAGCATCTTCAGACACCTTCAGACATCCCTGCTGAGGCCTGTGATTGGTCCTCAGTGGACATGTGGGCAGCGCCCTGAAGTCACTACACCAGTATGACCGCTGGGGTCGAATCACAAGCCTCAGTCATGTGACGGAAGAGTGCCGGAGAGGAGGATGAGCCCAGGAGAGGTGAGTATAAGTATGGATTGCCCTGGACTATCATAGTAGTCCGGGGCCCCGGGCATCTAAAGCTGGCATCGAGTCCCTTACCCCACTGGTCCCGAATATTAGAGATGAGCGAACACTGTTGGGATCAGCCAATCCGTACAGCACGCTCCCATAGAAATGAATGGAAGCACCTGGCACGTACACTTTGCCGGCGGCCAGTCGGCGTCACAGGTGCTTCCATTCATTTCTATGGGTGCGTGCTGTATGGATCGTAACAGTGTTCGCTCATCTCTAGTCCCGATCGCACCCCCTGCGACCACGATCGTTACATCACTGCCAGTTACAGCCTCCTCCCAAAAAGAAACAGACATCAGATTTCGCCAAATGTCTATTCTGATATTATAGGGACACAATGTTAGAAAAAATAACCACATAAATAAAATAATATGTCAATAAAACGCCCGTATTAAAGGTTCTGGAGAGGAAAAATTATCTTATATAAAGTTTTTTTAGCAGCCCTTTGTGTTATTAAAGGGAAAGTATCAACATGATATGAAAAAGACAGCACTAGCCCTGTAAACAGCACATGTGAACAAGCCCCTATAAACTGGAGTAATCCTATAATCTGGCATCCAATAATCCAGAATAATCCCAGATAAAACCCCCATCAACAATGGTCTGCTGCAATCTGCTAAGAGACTAAAACTCTCAACATCTTGAATATTGCAGTTTCCAAACTAAAGCTCAATTCACACATTGCAGAAAAACTGCGTTTTGGGGTTTGTTTCCATTGCAGATTTTGCTATTTTTTTTAACCACAAACTACTAAAAAGAAAGGAGATGAAGCGACTCCTGGCACCGGGCTTACCTTCCTGGAGGGAAATGTCTCCGCGCACTCCACGTCAGGCATCCTGACTGCGACTGCGACACACTGCGACCTGTCCCCGGCACCAGCTATAATCCCCGGGCCCCGCCCATAGCCCCGCCCCGCACAGACACCTCCCCGCACCCCACAGCACGTGCCTGCCATTTGGTGAGCGCTCACACTGGACGATAGTCCTCACCCTGGGACTGGATCACTGATATAGAGGGGGGAGGGGGCACTATAATGTCAGGGGTGCACAGTGACGTCATACAAGCTAGAAGTGCAGAGTGACGTCATACATGTACCTGGGGAGAATAGTGAGGGCAAGAGAATAAAGGAGGGGGGCAAAAAATATTACCAGATGGGGGGTAATAGTGTATGAGGACAGGGGTAGATGGGGTAATAGTATATGAGGACAGGGGGAGATGGGGTAATAGTGTATGAGGACAGGGGGAGATGGGGTAATAGTGTATGAGGACAGGGGGAGATGGGGTAATAGTGTATGAGGACAGGGGGAGATGGGGTAATAGTGTATGAGGACAGGGGGAGATGGGGTAATAGTATATGAGGACAGGGGTAGATGGGGTAATAGTATATGAGGACAGGGGTAGATGGGGTAATAGTGTATGAGGACAGGGGGAGATGGGGTAATAGTGTATGAGGACAGGGGGAGATGGGGTAATAGTGTATGAGGACAGGGGTAGATGGGGTAATAGTGTATGAGGACAGGGGTAGATGGGGTAATAGTGTATGAGGACAGGGGGATATGGGGTAATAGTGTATGAGGAGATGGGGTAATAATATATGAGGACAGGGGTAGATGGGGTAATTGTGTATGAGGACAGGGGGATATGGGGTAATAGTGTATGAGGACAGGGTAGATGGGGTAATAGTATATGAGGACAGGGGTAGATGGGGTAATAGTATATGAGGAGATGGGGTAATAATATATGAGGACAGGGGTAATAGTGTATGAGAACAGGGGGATATGGGGTAATAGTGTATGAGGACAGGGGGATATGGGGTAATAGTGCATGAGGACAGGGGTAGATGGGGTAATAGTGTATGAGGACAGGGGTAGATGGGGTAATAGTGTATGAGGACAGGGGTAGATGGGGTAATAGTGTATGAGGACAGGGGTAGATGGGGTAATAGTGTATGAGGACAGGGGGAGATGGGGTAATAGTGTATGAGGACAGGGGGAGATGGGGTAATAGTGTATGAGGACAGGGGGATATGGGGTAATAGTGTATGAGGACAGGGGGAGATGGGGTAATAGTGTATGAGGGCAGGGGGAGATGGGGTAATAGTGTATGAGGACAGGGGGATATGGGGTAATAGTGTATGAGGACAGGGGGAGATGGGGTAATAGTGTATGAGGGCAGGGGGATATGGGGTAATAGTGTATGAGGGCAGGGGGAGATGGGGTAATAGTGTATGAGGACAGGGGGATATGGGGTAATAGTGTATGAGGACAGGGGGATATGGGGTAATAGTGTATGAGGGCAGGGGGAGATGGGGTAATAGTGTATGAGGACAGGGGGATATGGGGTAATAGTGTATGAGGACAGGGGGATATGGGGTAATAGTGTATGAGGGCAGGGGGAGATGGGTAATAGTGTATGAGGACAGGGGGAGATGGGGTAATAGTGTATGAGGACAGGGGGATATGGGGTAATAGTGTATGAGGCAGGGGGAGATGGGGTAATAGTGTATGAGGACAGGGGGATATGGGGTAATAGTGTATGAGGGCAGGGGAGATGGGGTAATAGTGTATGAGGACAGGGGGATATGGGGTAATAGTGTATGAGGGCAGGGGGAGATGGGGTAATAGTGTATGAGGACAGGGGGAGATGGGGTAATAGTGTATGAGGACAGGGGTAGATGGGGTAATAGTGTATGAGGACAGGGGTAGATGGGGTAATAGTGTATGAGGACAGGGGGAGATGGGGTAATAGTGTATGAGGACAGGGGGAGATGGGGTAATAGTGTATGAGGGCAGGGGGATATGGGGTAATAGTGTATGAGGGCAGGGGGAGATGGGGTAATAGTGTATGAGGACAGGGGATATGGGTAATAGTGTATGAGGACAGGGGGATATGGGGTAATAGTGTATGAGGGCAGGGGGAGATGGGGTAATAGTGTATGAGGACAGGGGGATATGGGGTAATAGTGTATGAGGACAGGGGGATATGGGGTAATAGTGTATGAGGCAGGGGGAGATGGGGTAATAGTGTATGAGGACAGGGGGAGATGGGGTAATAGTGTATGAGGACAGGGGGATATGGGTAATAGTGTTATGAGGGCAGGGGAGATGGGGTAATAGTGTATGAGGACAGGGGGATATGGGGTAATAGTGTATGAGGGCAGGGGGAGATGGGGTAATAGTGTATGAGGACAGGGGAGATGGGGTAATAGTGTATGAGGACAGGGGGATATGGGGTAATAGTGTATGAGGACAGGTGTAGATGGGGTAATAGTGTATGAGGACAGGGGGATATGGGGTAATAGTATATGAGGACAGGGGAGATGGGGTAATAGTGTATGAGGACAGGGGTAGATGGGGTAATAGTGTATGAGGACAGGGGTAGATCGGGGTAATAGTGTATGAGGACAGGGGATATGGGGTAATAGTGTATGAGGACAGGGGAGATGGGGTAATAGTGTATGAGGACAGGGGGAGATGGGGTAATAGTATATGAGGACAGGGGGAGATGGGTAATAGTATATGAGGACAGGGGAGATGGGGTAATAGTGTATGAGGACAGGGGGAGATGGGGTAATAGTATATGAGGACAGGGGAGATGGGGTAATAGTGTATGAGGACAGGGGGAGATGGGGTAATAGTGTATGAGGACAGGTGTAGATGGGGTAATAGTGTATGAGGACAGGGGGATATGGGGTAATAGTGTATGAGGACAGGGGGAGATGGGGTAATAGTGTATGAGGACAGGGGGAGATGGGGTAATAGTGTATGAGGACAGGTGTAGATGGGGTAATAGTGTATGAGGACAGGGGTAGATGGGGTAATAGTGTATGAGGACAGGTGTAGATGGGGTAATAGTGTATGAGGACAGGGGGAGATGGGGTAATAGTATATGAGGACAGGGGGAGATGGGGTAATAGTGTATGAGGACAGGGGGAGATGGGGTAATAGTGTATGAGGACAGGGGGAGATGGGGTAATAGTGTATGAGGACAGGGGGAGATGGGGTAATAGTATATGAGGACAGGTGTAGATGGGGTAATAGTGTATGAGGACAGGGGGAGATGGGGTAATAGTATATGAGGACAGGGGGAGATGGGGTAATAGTATATGAGGACAGGGGGAGATGGGGTAATAGTGTATGAGGACAGGGGGAGATGGGGTAATAGTGTATGAGGACAGGGGGAGATGGGGTAATAGTGTATGAGGACAGAAGTATTAGTGTATGAGGACGGGGGTAGATAGGTTAAGGTGTGCAGTGGCATGGTGCTATCAGTAGGGGGCGCACTATGTAGTGAGGTTTCACTCTTTGTCGGATACATTGTATCTTTTCTCTTTCCTTCACTGATTACACAGTTCACACTACACATCCGCTACTCTATATACCGCACTCCGTTATGTCTCGGTACCTCGGCACCGTACACACTACCTGTCACTGCTCGGACCTGTTGCACCGTGCGGCTTCTTTTGGTTGGTACAGCGGTAACGCTCGCGGCATCGGAGCGGACGGTGCTGGTTCGGTCCCAGTCACACTCACTTCGTGTAACCGTCTTGCGGTTCTGGTTATTGTTACGGTTTTCCTGCTCTTGTTGCCATAGTGATGCTATAGGGGTGTGTCACGTGGCCGTCCTATGACAGGGCAGTATATATTACACCACTATACACACTATACATTCTCCTGCCGGGATCTTCTTAGTGAATAGACGGAGCGGCTAAGAAAATAGATAATAATAGCAGAATATAACGTGAAAATACCGCAGAGGAGGCAAAAAAACTAAAAAGCGACTCTGGTGGGACTCGAACCCACAACCTTTGAATGACTGCACCAGCTAGAAGTCCAATGCGCTATCCATTGCGCCACAGAGCCACGTGTTGTCAGTGCTCAGCAGCGCGTCTCATAAACTGAGGTGTCCGGGAACATCTGCTGGTCATGTGACCATGTGTTATGTATATAGTAGCACGGTGTATTATACTCCTGTATATATAGTGTGATGGTGTATTGTATCCCTGTATAGTGTGATGGTGTATTATATCCCTGTATGTATAGTGTGATGGTGTATTATATCCCTGTATGTATAGTGTGATGGTGTATTGTATCCCTGTATAGTGTGATGGTGTATTATATCCCTGTATGTATAGTGTGATGGTGTATTGTATCCCTGTATAGTGTGATGGTGTATTATATCCCTGTATGTATAGTGTGATGGTGTATTGAAACCCTGCATATGGTAGGGTGGTGTATTATATCCCTGTGTATAGTATGATGGTGTATTATATACCTGTATATAGTGTTATGGTGTATTATATCCCTGTATATATAGTATGATGGTCTATTGAAACCCTGCACATAGTATAATGGTGCATTATATCCGTGTATATAGTATGATGGTGTATTATATTCCTGTATATAGTGTTATGGTGTATTATATCCCTGTATATATAGTATGATGGTGTATTATAACACTAAATATAGTGATGATGGTGTATTAGAATCCTGTATATGACGTGTTGGTATTTTATAACTTCCCTATATAGTATAATGGTATATTATAACCTGGCACAGTATGGTGGTATATTAGAGCCCTGTACATAGTATAATGTTGTATCATAACCCTCTATATAGTGATGATGGTTTATTATAACTCTGTATATTGTGTGATGGTATATTATAACCCCATATATAGTATGATAGTAGATTATAACTCCTGTATATGGTATTATAGTAGATTATAATCCTGTATACTGTATGATAGGATATTATAACTATATAGTTATTTATATAGTGAATATATTATATGATCAGTATATTATATAGAAAATATGTTATATGATCAGTATATTACATAGCGGTCACCAACGAAGAGGAAGATGAGACTCCACGGACTGTTATACCCCAAACCACAACTCCCCCATACCCACCACTCACCCACCCGAATCCAACTCACCCCCCCCCCCCCCTACACACACACACACACACACACACACTTTACTAGCTTTGGCAATGCCAAATATCTATTTGGACGTGCCAATAAAGCTTTTTTGATTTGATTTGACATAGCGGGTATATTATATGATCAGTATATTACATAGCGGGTATATTATATGATCAGTATATTACATAGCGGGTATATTATATGATCAGTATATTACATAGCGGGTATATTATATGATCAGTATATTATATAGCGGGTATATTATATGATCAGTATATTACATAGCGGGTATATTATATGATCAGTATATTACATAGCGGGTATATTATATGATCAGTATATTACATGGCGGGTATATTATATGATCAGTATATTACATAGCGGGTATATTATATGATCAGTATATTACATAGCGGGTATATTATATGATCAGTATATTACATAGCGGGTATATTATATGATCAGTATATTATATAGCGGGTATATTATATGATCAGTATATTATATAGCGGGTATATTATATGATCAGTATATTACATAGCGGGTATATTATATGATCAGTATATTACATAGCGGGTATATTATATGATCAGTATATTATATAGCGGGTATATTATATGATCAGTATATTACATAGCGGGTATATTATATGATCAGTATATTATATAGCGGGTATATTATATGATCAGTATATTACATAGCGGGTATATTATATGATCAGTATATTACATAGCGGGTATATTATATGATCAGTATATTATATAGCGGGTATATTATATGATCAGTATATTATATAGCGGGTATATTATATGATCAGTATATTATATAGCGGGTATATTATATGATCAGTATATTACATAGCGGGTATATTATATGATCAGTATATTACATAGCGGGTATATTATATGATCAGTATATTACATAGCGGGTATATTATATGATCAGTATATTACATAGCGGGTATATTATATGATCAGTATATTATATAGCGGGTATATTATATGATCAGTATATTATATAGCGGGTATATTATATGATCAGTATATTATATAGCGGGTATATTATATGATCAGTATATTACATGGCGGGTATATTATATGATCAGTATATTACATAGCGGGTATATTATATTATCAGTATATTACATAGCGGGTATATGATATGATCAGTATATTACATAGCGGGTATATTATATGATCAGTATATTACATAGCGGGTATATTATATGATCAGTATATTATATAGCGGGTATATTATATGATCAGTATATTACATAGCGGGTATATTATATGATCAGTATATTATATAGCGGGTATATTATATGATCAGTATATTATATAGCGGGTATATTATATGATCAGTATATTATATAGCGGGTATATTATATGATCAGTATATTACATAGCGGGTATATTATATGATCAGTATATTATATAGCGGGTATATTATATGATCAGTATATTATATAGCGGGTATATTATATGATCAGTATATTACATAGCGGGTATATTATATGATCAGTATATTACATAGCAGGTATATTATATGATCAGTATATTACATAGCGGGTATATTATATGATCAGTATATTACATAGCTGGTATATTATATGATCAGTATATTATATAGCGGGTATATTATATGATCAGTATATTACATAGCGGGTATATTATATGATCAGTATATTACATAGCGGGTATATTATATGATCAGTATATTATATAGCGGGTATATTATATGATCAGTATATTATATAGCGGGTATATTATATGATCAGTATATTACATAGCGGGTATATTATATGATCAGTATATTACATAGCGGGTATATTATATGATCAGTATATTACATAGCGGGTATATTATATGATCAGTATATTATATAGCGGGTATATTATATGATCAGTATATTATATAGCGGGTATATTATATGATCAGTATATTATATAGCGGGTATATTATATGATCAGTATATTACATGGCGGGTATATTATATGATCAGTATATTACATAGCGGGTATATTATATTATCAGTATATTACATAGCGGGTATATGATATGATCAGTATATTACATAGCGGGTATATTATATGATCAGTATATTACATAGCGGGTATATTATATGATCAGTATATTATATAGCGGGTATATTATATGATCAGTATATTACATAGCGGGTATATTATATGATCAGTATATTATATAGCGGGTATATTATATGATCAGTATATTATATAGCGGGTATATTATATGATCAGTATATTATATAGCGGGTATATTATATGATCAGTATATTACATAGCGGGTATATTATATGATCAGTATATTATATAGCGGGTATATTATATGATCAGTATATTATATAGCGGGTATATTATATGATCAGTATATTACATAGCGGGTATATTATATGATCAGTATATTACATAGCGGGTATATTATATGATCAGTATATTACATAGCGGGTATATTATATGATCAGTATATTACATAGGGGGTATATTATATGATCAGTATATTACATAGCGGGTATATTATATGATCAGTATATTATATAGCGGGTATATTATATGATCAGTATATTACATAGCTGGTATATTATATGATCAGTATATTATATAGCGGGTATATTATATGATCAGTATATTACATAGCGGGTATATTATATGATCAGTATATTACATAGCGGGTATATTATATGATCAGTATATTATATAGCGGGTATATTATATGATCAGTATATTATATAGCGGGTATATTATATGA
Organism: Leptodactylus fuscus; assembly: GCF_031893055.1. Taxonomy (NCBI): domain Eukaryota; kingdom Metazoa; phylum Chordata; class Amphibia; order Anura; family Leptodactylidae; genus Leptodactylus; species Leptodactylus fuscus. The sequence goes on along the minus strand of NC_134269.1, from coordinate 12,445,875 downwards.
TCAGTATATTATATAGCGGGTATATTATATGATCAGTATATTACATAGCGGGTATATTATATGATCAGTATATTACATAGCGGGTATATTATATGATCAGTATATTACATAGCTGGTATATTATATGATCAGTATATTATATAGCGGGTATATTATATGATCAGTATATTATATAGCGGGTATATTATATGATCAGTATATTACATAGCTGGTATATTATATGATCAGTATATTATATAGCGGGTATATTATATGATCAGTATATTACATAGCGGGTATATTATATGATCAGTATATTACATAGCGGGTATATTATATGATCAGTATATTACATAGCGGGTATATTATATGATCAGTATATTACATAGGGGGTATATTATATGATCAGTATATTACATAGCGGGTATATTATATGATCAGTATATTACATAGCGGGTATATTATATGATCAGTATATTATATAGCGGGTATATTATATGATCAGTATATTATATAGCGGGTATATTATATGATCAGTATATTACATAGCGGGTATATTATATGATCAGTATATTATATAGCGGGTATATTATATGAACAGTATATTACATAGCTGGTATATTATATGATCAGTATATTATATAGCGGGTATATTATATGATCAGTATATTATATAGCGGGTATATTATATGATCAGTATATTACATAGCGGGTATATTATATGATCAGTATATTACATAGCGGGTATATTATATTATCAGTATATAACATAGCGGGTATATTATATGATCAGTATATTACATAGGGGGTATATTATATGATCAGTATATTATATAGTGGTTGTGTTATGATATCAGTATATTACATTACGCCAACATGACCACAGAGTTTCAGACATCATGTGACTACAGATGACATGTGCCCAGGAAGTGTGCTGCAGTGTCGGAGTGTGAATATGACACCTGCATTTATTTACACATGTGAGAGTGGGAGGGGGTTGGGGGCTTCAACTAGTTTAGGCCTTTTTATTACCCAGGCTCCGCCATGCTGTGTCCTCTGGGGTTATCATATGTTTTGTTGACCTCATAAGGAAGATTCTTATCTTCTTGTAGATTTGCCCAGGAGGTTACGTATTAGCCCTACATGCAGATCCAACAACATATCTGCTGCACATCCAGGGCATAACCCCACCTATAAGATATATAGAGGCTGCAACCTCAGCTGGACCATCAAGCATGATGGAGTTCATGGGCCACTGACACCTATGAAGATATGGCATTGGAAGTATCACATGGGAGAAGGGAACCACTTTGCAAATTCTGGAGTACCTCGTTTTCAGTTAATTCATTTTTGAGGATCCAGAGGTCCACATTCTGGAACCCTCTGACATTGACCTCCTACACTGGGTCCATATCCTCCTAGTGGTGACACATCCATGTCAAATGGGAAGGAAGGTAAACAGGAACAGAGTCACACTTCTTCAAGGAGGATCAAAGCTTCCTCTAGTGTGACTTGTGAAGAACACTCCTTGGGCACACTTTATGGCACAAGTTGGCCTGAAGCGATATACACACCATGCCTCATTAACACCTCCATCTTATTGTCACTTGGACCCTGGGAACAAGTCTCCCATTCTGTTCTCATTGGGACTCATGGCAATGAGATACGGATATGAAAAGTTAAACCTGTCCCATCACCAAGTGCATGGTGACCAAGGTCCTCCACCCAAAGATCATAGACCTCAGTATTGGACAAGATAGAAAATTGTGGTCTTCTCTAGACTTACTCGATATGAGACCCAACTTCTGATGGGTTCTGCCCATAGACATTCGGTGAAAGTCGGCCAAATCCAATGATTAAAGGGTATTTCCATCGGAAACGACCATAAATGCCAGATTGATGTGGGATCTTCTTCTAGTTGCCCATTCTTTCTCGAAGAACCGTCAGGAAGCCTCGGCTATTTTGGAAGTCTTGTTGAAGTGAATGGAGAGACTTGTCTTGTGACTACAAAAGGGGGCCCGGGTTGGTGGGACTCACATCAAGCATTCATGGCTATGGATGTAGTTATAAATACCAAGATGAGTCTGCCTTCTCCCCATTGAGTTGACCATGACTGTGTATGGTAGATCCAGTAGGAAAAACTGGTTGTACATACAAAATTGGAAACATTGGCCTTCCAATATCAAAAATGTGGCCATGTTTCCATCAGTAGTCAGTCATAGACCACCTTCATTTTGGTAAAATGAAAGATGGACCTCTATGGGATGGTCACCTTTCCTTCAAGGTGGTTTAGATACTGTAGGTGGTTCTTTACCTTCTCTAGTCAATGTTCATGGACTTAAAGGATGAAGGTCTAGGTGGAAGAGTAACGTTATGTAAGACACATCAACCCAAGCATTAGATTGTTGGGAGTCCCTTCTGGTCTCGATGTAGGGTGGTCATAACACAAGTCTTTCCATTCTACTGGACGTGTAAACCAAATGATAGTAAGAATGTCCATGTTAATGTCCCAAAGTTGTCAGATATTAAAATTTAGCGTTTCACGTCTGAATGTTGTTGGTGGAACTAGACAAAGGTCTAAATGTCCTAGTCCAGCAATACCTACAAGTGAAGGGTTCCTCTGAAGTTCTGGAGATGTTTAGGATTGTTTAGGTCACACTTTAAGGGTATATGTGAGTGATGAGAAGGAAGAGGTGAGAGAGACACAACTCTCAAGTACTTCTGACACACTCCTCAACACCCTTCAAGGTCATAAGTTTTTATTACTAGTGAACGGAAGGGTGGAGAGCAAAAGATGTTTCTGAAGACCAGTCAGGAGTCTTGAAATTGTAGAACCATCACTTGAAAAGGGGGTGTGCTATCGACAACAATGAGACTGTATGTGGGCTACTTGGTGACTTTGGTGGTGACTCCCGTTATGTGTCCAGAGATCTGCAACGCTTGAATTCATTCATGTTAGTCAATGGCTCCACAATGTCACCTCTAATGTGTTGCAACCGAGACTTCACGTTGCAAAAACATATAACAATGTCCAGGTTAAATTTGCGGTTGCAGCACTCTCAGGGTGGCAACTCCATTCACTAACAAGGGTGAAGGAGTCGCAGAGCAACATGGTGATCTTTGGTCTGATGACTAGAATCGCGTGTAGGTTTAGCCTAAATTTGCCCCACTGTGTGTCCTCACCCAAAGGTCCACAAGCCCCAGATCCTTCCTGGACATTATCTGGACTGGTTCCTCTTTAGGAGGCTGTAGTTATATCTGCTACGGTAAAGGGAAAGAATCAGAGGGTTTCAACTTTGTCAAAAGTGCTTAGACCGCTTTTACCATCTGAGCATTGGTGGTTCAGTGGTAGAATTCTCGCCTGCCACGCGGGAGGCCCGGGTTCGATTCCCGGCCAATGCAAGAAGACTTTTTTTTTTATTCATTCTATATTAGTAATGTGTCTGGCATTTATCCAATATCCTCTCCTAAATAGACAAATGTATATGTTTCTGTGTTTAGAAGCCCTATGTAGATAGTGTATATACACAGTTATCAGTGTCAGCCTCTCTCTATATACTGTATAGCTCACCCCAATCTGCCACATCATCATTTTCCCTTACAGACAAGAGACATCTGCACTGAGGGTTCTGTGGCTGCTATTGGAGGGTGAAGTGACTTGCAGGTCCATTATGCACCTACTTTAGTATTTTTTGGCACTCCTCCCCCTCATTGTATGTTCTGCTATGTAACATGAGGGGTTTACAATGTGCGGTACAAATATTCCTATAGGACGGGATTATAGATTATTCTGGCAGGTTAGTTGTTCCGAATCTGTCAATGGCTAATCCGCTGGGATATATAATAACAGCAAAGTGGGTAAAATTTATAGAAATACGATTTATATGTTATGAGAACTGTGCAGTGTGATATAACCTCTCAGCATGGCAGGGGAGCTGCAGAAAAACACAGTTTGGGGTGTTTTTGTTGTGACAGTTTCCAGGACAAAGGCTTGTGTGCACCGGGCCTTAGCCGCTGATCAGGTATAGATGGCCGATCCCTGGGATAGTCCAAAAAAGGACTGTAACGCCGCTTTAAAGAGGACCTTTCATCAGATCGGGCACAGGCAGTTTTATATACTGCTGGAAAGCTGACAGTGCGCTGAATTCAGCGCACTGTCGGCTTTCCCGATCTGTGCCCGGTGTAAAGCACTATCGGTCCCGTTACCGTAGTGCTCTATGGTCAGAAGGGCGTTTCTGACACTTAGCCAGGGACGCCCTTCTGCCCAGCAGCGCCTATCGCGCTGTACTGTGGAGCAGGGAGGAACGCCCCCTCCCGCTCCTGATAATACTCGTCTATGGACAAACTGTGTGAGCAGAGGGAGGGGGCGTTCCTCCCGGCTCCACAGCACAGCGCGATAGGCGCTGCTGGGCAGAAGGGCGTCCCTGGCTAAGTGTCAGAAACGCCCTTCTGACACTAAAGCGCTACGGTAATGGGACCGATAGCGCTTTACACCGGGCACAGATCGGGAAAGCCGACAGTGCGCTGAATTCAGCGCACTGTCAGCTTTCCAGCAGTATATGGAACTGCCTGTGCCCGATCTGATGAAAGGTCCTCTTTAAAGCTGATTGCACATGACCGTGTGCTAACCGGATGCTGTGAATGAACAACAGGGGCGGTGCACCGGAGAACAATGAATAGGAGCCGCAGAAGCAGGACCGCAAAATCCGATAGGAATAGGATCTGTTCCGTATTTTGCAGCCCTGACTGTCAGCCCACACATGTGACTGTGTCAATACTGTGTGCAGGGGCCACTCTAGAGCATAATACTGTGTGCAGGGGCCACTCTAGGGCATAATACTGTGTGCAGGGGCCACTATGGGACATAATACTGTGTGCAGGGGCCACTATGGGACATAATACTGTGTGCAGGGGACACTATGGGACATAATACTGTGTACAGGGGCCACTATGGGGCATAATACTGTGTGCAGGGGCCACTATGGGACATTATACTGTGTGCAGGGGCCACTATGGGGGGATAATACTGTGTGCAGGGGCCACTATGGGGGATAATACTGTGTGCAGGGGCCACTATGGCACATAATACTGTGTGCAGGGGCCACTATGGGACATAATACTGTGTGCAGGGGCCACTATGGAGCATAATACTGAGTGCAGGGGCCACTATGGGACATAATACTGTGTGCAGGGGCCACTCTAGGGCATAATACTGTGTGCAGGGGCCACTATGGAGCATAATACTGAGTGCAGGCGCCACTATGGGACATAATACTGAGTGCAGGGGCCACTATGGGGCATAATACTGAGTGCAGGCGCCACTATGGGACATAATACTGTGTGCAGGGGCCACTATGGGGCATAATACTGAGTGCAGGGGCCACTATGGGACATAATACTGTGTCATTCCTGTTAGTGAATGGCGTCACAATGTCACCTCTAGTTTGCCGCAACCGAGACTTCACGTTGCAAATACGTATAACAATGTCCAGGTTGAATTTGCGGTCGCAGCACTCTCCATTTGGCAACATGGCAACTCCATTCGCTAACATGGGTGAAGGAGTCACAGATCCATATGGCGATTTTTTGCCTGACGACTAGAATCGCGTGTAGACTTAGCCTAAATTTGCCCCCCTGAGTGTCCTGGCAATTATCTGGACTGATTCCTCTTTAGGAGGCAGTAATTATATCCTGCTACAGTAAAGGGAAAGAATCAGAGGTTTTGAACTTTGTCAAAAGTTTTCAGAAAATGTATAACATCTGAGCATTGGTGGTTCAGTGGTAGAATTCTCGCCTGCCACGCGGGAGGCCCGGGTTCGATTCCCGGCCAATGCAAGATTTTTTTTCCTATATATTAGCAATGTGTCTGGCATTTATCCAATATCCTCTCCTAAATAGACAAATGTATATGTTTCTGTGTTTAGAAGCCCTATGTAGATAGTGTATATACACAGTTATCAGTGTCAGCCTCTCTCTATATACTGTATAGCTCACCCCAATCTGCCACATCAGCACTTTCCCTTACAGACAAGAGACATCTGCACTGAGGGTTCTGTGGCTGCTATTGGAAGGTCAAGTGACTTGCAGGTCCATTATGCACCTACTTTAGTATTTTATGGCACCCCTCCCCCTCATTGTATGTTCTGCTATGTAACATGAGGGGGTTCAGAATGTGCGGTAGAAATATTCCTATAAGGCGGCGCACGGGGGACCAATGATCAGGAGCCGCAGAAGCAGGGCCATAAAATCAAACAGGAATGGGACCTGTTCCGTATTTTGCAGCCCTGACTGTCGGCCAGCACACGTGACTGTGTCACTCATGGTGATGTATATGAGGCCAAACAAATGAAAGGATCAGTGTCAGAGGCGTAAATATCGGGATAGCAGCGGTGGCGGCTATCACAGGACCCGCAGCATTAGGGAGCCCAGCGACAGCTGCTACCGCTGAGTTTTTTTATTTTTATTTTTTTTTAGTAGACCCTGAACCAGCTGGAGTAACTCCAGCCGATAACGGGCCCTATTTACTTACCGATCCTGGTTCCTGCCCATGGCCGCCTGCAGTTCTCCTTCTGCAGAGGCCGTTGTGACTCTGAGCAGGAGCCAGGATCTGTAAGTAAGGCCGCGGGCCCCACAAACACTATTATTATACTCGGGGTCATTTCAGACTCCTGAGTATAATGATCAGAGGCCCAGGAGAGGTGAGGGAAGATAAAAAACAGTGTTACTTACCTCTCCTGGCTCTAGGCAGGCTTCAGGCCTACTTTTGTGACGTACTTGACCGACATCAACAGGGACTGTACCGGAGCCCAGGAGAGGTAAGTAACAGTGTTTTTTGTGTTTGTATCCTCTCCTGGGTCTCTGAATATTATACTCTGAGGTCTGAAAGACTCCAAAGTATAATAATTGGACCACAATGGGGTATAATACTGTGTGCAGGGGCCACTATGGGGGATAATACTGTGTGCAGGGGCCACTAAGGGACATAATACTGTGTGCAGGGGCCACTATGGGGCATAATACTGTGTGCAGGGGCCACTATGGGACATAATACTGTGTGTAGGGGCCACTATGGGACATAATACTGTGTGTAGGGGCCACTATGGGGCATAATACTGTGTGTAGGGGCCACTATGGGGCATAATACTGTGTGTAGGGGCCACTATGGGGCATAATACTGTGTGCAGGGGCCACTATGGGGCATAATACTGTGTGCAGGGGCCACTATGGGACATAATACTGTGTGTAGGGGCCACTATGGGGCATAATACTGTGTGTAGGGGCCACTATGGGGCATAATACTGTGTGCAGGGGGCCACTATGGGGGATAATACTGTGTGCAGGGGCCAATATTGCGGATAATACTGTGTGCAGGGGCCACTATGGGACATTATACTGTGTGCAGGGGCCACTATAGGGAATAATACTGTGTGCAGGGGCCACTATGGGACATAATACTGTGTGCAGGGGCCACTATGGGCCATGATACTGTGTGCAGGGGCCACTATGGGGCATGATACTGTGTGCAGGGGCCACTATGGAGCATAATACTGTGTGCAGGGGCCACTATGGGTCATACTACTGTGTGCAGGGGCCACTATGGGACATAATACTGTGTGCAGGGGCCACTATGGGGGATAATACTGTGTGCAGGGGCCACTATGGGACATAATACTGTGTGCAGGGGCCACTATGGGACATAATACTGTGTACAGGGGTCGATATGGGGCATAATAGTGTGTAATGGAATGCATGGGTAGGCATCAGTCAGTCGGTGGGAGCCCCAATTCAAAGGTTCGTCACGGGTCCCCGCCTTTCCTAGTTATGCCACTGATTCCTGTCATGTACCCAGAGATCATAGTGTCGCTCTGCAGCTCTTTCATTCATGTTAGTGAATGGCGTCACAATGTCACCTCTAGTTTGCCGCAACCGAGACTTCACATTGCAAAATTGTATAAAAATGTCCAGGTTGAATTTGCGGTCGCAGCACTCTCAGGGTGGCAACTCCATTAGCTAACATGGATGAAAGAGTCACAGATCCATATGGTGATCTTTGGGCTGACGACTAGAATCGCATATAGGCTTAGCCTAAATTTTCCCCACTTTGATTCCTCATCCAAACGTCCACAAGCCCCAGGTCCTTCCTGGCAATTATCTGGACTGGTTCCTCTTTAGGAGGCTGTAGTTTTATCCTGCTACAGTAAAGGGAAAGAATCAGAGGGTCTGAACTTTGTCAAAAGTTTATAGAAAATCAGCAACATCTGAGCATTGGTGGTTCAGTGGTAGAATTCTCGCCTGCCACGCGGGAGGCCCGGGTTCGATTCCCGGCCAATGCAAGAGAATTTTTTTTCTAAATGATTAAATCTAAATCTGTCAGGTATTGATCTTTTTCTTTATCCAATATCCTCTGATTAATAGACATATGTATATGTACTTGTGTGTTTATAAGCCCTATGTAGATAGTGTATATACACAGTTATCAGTGTCAGCCTCTCTCTATATACTGTATAGCTCACCCCAATCTGCCACATCAGCACTTTCCCTTACAGACAAGAGACATCTGCACTGAGGGTCCTGTGGCTGCTATTGGAGGGTGAAGTGACTTGGAGGTCCATTATGCACCTACTTTAGTATTTTATGGCACCCCCCCCCCTCCCCCTCATTGTATGTTCTGCTATGTAACATGAGGGGGTTCAGAATGTGCAGTAAATATTCCTATAGGACGGGATTATAGATTAATCCGGCAGGTTAGTTGTTACGAATCTGCCAATGGCTAATCCGCTGGGATATATAATAACAGCAAAGTGGGTAAAATCTATAGAAATAGGATTTATATGATGTTAGAACTGTGCGATGTGATATAACCTCTCAGCATGGCAGGGGAGCTGCAGAAAAACACGATTTTGGCTAAGGCCTCGCGGGCCGGAAACGCAGCACTAAAGCGCTGCGGGAACAACCCTGGCTTGAACGCATTGCGGTTCTTCCCGCAGCACTTTGAACAGAAAGTTCAGAGTTTTCCTCCGCGGACTTTCTGTTACAGTTTTATCAACAGGGAAGTCGCCGGCGTTTCTGTAGATATAATTGACCCCTGAGTAGAAGATCAGAGGCCCAGGAGAGGTGAGGGAACATAAAAAACAGTGTTATTTACCTGTCCTGGCTCCAAGCAGGCTTCAGGCCTACTTGTGCAACATCCCTGACGTCACATGGCCGGGGCCTGGGTCCTTATGCGTTGTGACACAGGCTCGAGTCAAGCGACGTCCCGTGCGTCATTGAAGATGGCCGACGTCAGCAGAGACTAGTATGGGGCATAATACTGTGTGCAGGGGCCATTAAGGGGCATAACATACCTCCAAACCGTCCCGATTTCTGCGGGACAGTCACGATTTGGGTGACATGTCCCGCGGTCCCGGTTGGAGGGAGGTATGTCCCGATTTCCAGAGGACGCAGATCCGAGTTGAACACTTATGCGGCTGAAGCAAGGAGCTGACACAGGTCTGCTCCTCGCTTCGCCGCTGCGCGCCTCTCTCGCTGATACATGTGGCTGAAGGAAGGAGCTGACACAGGTCAGCTCCTTGCTTCAGCCGCATATGTCAGCAAGAGAGGCGCGCAGAGAGCGGGCGAGGGAGCAGAGGAGAAGGTAAGTTTAATGTGGAGGTGGAACGTGAATCTGGGGGCAGATGAAGGAGAGGACGGCATGACACTGGGGGCAGAGATGGAGAGAACGGCATGACACTGGGGGCAGAGATGGAGAGAACGGCATGACACTGGGGGCAGATGAAGGAGGGGACGGCATGACACTGGGGGCAGAGATGGAGAGGACGGCATGACACTGGGGGCAGAGATGGAGGGATATGAATCTGGGGGCAGAGATGGAGAGGACGGCATGACACTGGGGGCAGAGATACAGGGACATGAATCTGGGGGCAAAGATGGAGGGACATGAATCTGGGGGCAAAGATGGAGGGGACATGAATCTGGGGGCAGAGATGGGGGGACATGAATCTGAGGGCAGAGATGGGGGGACATGAATCTGAGGGCAGAGATGGGGGACATGAATCTGGGGGCAGAGATGTGAGGACATGAGTCTGAGGGCAGAAATGGAGGGGACATGAATCTGAGGGCAGAGATGGAGGGACATGAATCTGGGGGCAAAGATGGAGGGGACATGAATCTGGGGGCAGAGATGGGGGGACATGAATCTGGGGGCAGAGATGGAGGGGACATGAATCTGGGGGCAGAGATGGAGGGGGGACATGAATCTGGGGGGACATGAATCTGGGGGCAGAGATGGAGGGACATGAATCTAGGGGCAGAGATGGAGGGACATGAATCTGGGGGCAGAGATGGAAGGGGGACATGAAACTGGGGGCAGATGAAGGGTGTATATGAAACTGGGGGAGAGATAGAGGGGGGGACATATAATTTACGGGTGACTGTAGGAGGATTATACTGTGTGCGGGCACGTGAAAAATTAACGAGTGGGCGGAGTCAACACAAAAATGGGCGGGGCAAAAATGCCGCACATTTTGTTCCTCTTTCGGTTCTTCAAAAGTTGGGAGGTATGGGCATAATAGTGTGTGCAGGGGCCACTATGGGGGATAATACTGTGTGCAGGGGCCACTATGGGACATAATACTGTGTGCAGGGGCCACTATGGGGCATAATACTGTGTGCAGGGGCCACTATGGGGGATAATACTGTGTGCAGGGGCCACTATGGGACATAATACTGTGTGCAGGGGCCACTATGGGGGATAATACTGTGTGCAGGGGCCACTATGGGGCATAATACTGTGTGCAGGGGCCACTATGGGGCATAATACTGTGTGCAGGGGCCACTATGGGGGATAATACTGTGTGCAGGGGCCACTATGGGGGATAATAATGTGTGCAGGGGCTACTATGGGGCATAATACTGTGTGCAGGGGCTACTATGGGGCATAATACTGTGTGCAGGGGCCACTATGGGGCATAATACTGTGTGCAGGGGCCACTATGGGGGATAATACTGTGTGCAGGGGCCACTATGGGGGATAATAATGTGTGCAGGGGCTACTATGGGGCATAATACTGTGTGCAGGGGCTACTATGGGGCATAATACTGTGTGCAGGGGCTACTATGGGGCATAATACTGTGTGCAGGGGCTACTATGGGGCATAATACTGTGTGCAGGGGCCACAATACTGTGTGCAGGGGCCACTATGGGGCATAATACTGTGTGCAGGGGCTAATATGGGGCATAATACTGTGTGCAGGGGCTACTATGGGGCATAATACTGTGTGCAGGGGCTACTATGGGGCATAATACTGTGTGCAGGGGCCACTATGGGGGATAATACTGTGTGCAGGGGCCACTATGGGGGATAATACTGTGTGCAGGGGCCACTATGGGGGTAATACTGTGTGCAGGGGCCACTATGGGACATAATACTGTGTGCAGGGGTCACTATGGGGGATAATACTGTGTGCAGGGGCCACTATGGGGCATAATACTGTGTGCAGGGGCCACTATGGGGGATAATACTGTGTGCAGGGGCCACTATGGGACATAATACTGTGTGCAGGGGCCACTATGGGGGATAATACTGTGTGCAGGGGCCACTATGGGGCATAATACTGCGTGCAGGGGCCACTATGGGGCATAATACTGTGTGCAGGGGCCACTATGGGGGATAATACTGTGTGCAGGGGCCACTATGGGGGATAATAATGTGTGCAGGGGCTACTATGGGGCATAATACTGTGTGCAGGGGCTACTATGGGGCATAATACTGTGTGCAGGGGCTACTATGGGGCATAATACTGTGTGCAGGGGCTACTATGGGGCATAATACTGTGTGCAGGGGCCACTATGGGGCATAATACTGTGTGCAGGGGCCACTCTGGGGCATAATACTGTGTGCAGGGGCTACTATGGGGCATAATACTGTGTGCAGGGGCTACTATGGGGCATAATACTGTGTGCAGGGGCTACTATGGGGCATAATACTGTGTGCAGGGGCCACTATGGGGGATAATACTGTGTGCAGGGGCCACTATGGGGGATAATACTGTGTGCAGGGGCCACTATGGGGGTAATACTGTGTGCAGGGGCCACTATGGGACATAATACTGTATGCAGGGGCTACTATGGGGCATAATACTGTGTGCAGGGGCTACTATGGGGCATTATACTGTGTTCAGGGGCCACTATGGGGCATAATACTGTGTTCAGGGGCTACTATGGGGCATAATACTGTGTTCAGGGGCTACTATGGGGCATAACAGTGTGTACAGGAATACTGGGGGGGAAGTCGGTGGGTCGGAGTCTTCAGTGTTGGTTGGTCAGGGGGAACCCCATGTCAACACCACTGATTCCTGTCATGTACCCAGAGATCATAGTGTCGCTCTGCAGCTCTTTCATTCATGTTAGTGAATGGCGCCACAATGTCACCTCTAGTTTGCCGCAACCGACACTTCATGCTGCAAAAACTTATAACAACGGTCAGCTTGAATTTGCGGTTGCAGCACTCTTAGAGTAGCAACTCCATTTGCTAATGAGGGCAAAGGAGTCACAGAGTTACATGGTGATCTTTGGTCTCAATCGCGTACAGTCTTAGTCTAAATTTGTCCCCCTGTGTGTCCTCACCCAAAGGTCCACAAGCCTCCAATCTGACTTGGAAATTATCTGGACTGGCAGCTCTGACATAGTGTGGAAAAAGTATCTGAGTGCTTTGTACTTTGTCAAAAGTTTTCAGAAAATGTATAACATCTGGGCATTGGTGGTTCAGTGGTAGAATTCTCGCCTGCCACGCGGGAGGCCCGGGTTCGATTCCCGGCCAATGCAAGAGGAATTTTTTTTATATATTAGCAATGTGTCTGACATTGACCTACTCTATTATCCAATATCCTCTCCTAAATAGACAAATGTATATGTTTCTGTGTTTAGAAGCCCTATGTAGATAGTGTATATACACAGATATCAGTGTCAGCCTCTCTCTCTATATACTGTATAGCTCACCCCAATCTGCCACATCAGCACTTTCCCTTACAGACAAGAGACATCTGCACTGAGGGTCCTGTGGCTGCTATTGGAAGGTCAAGTGACTTGCAGGTCCATTATGCACCTACTTTAGTATTTTATGGCACCCCCCCCCCCCTTATATGTTCTGCTATGTAACATGAGGGGGTTCAGAATGTGCGGTACAGATATTTCTATAGTCCGGCATTATAAATTATTTCGGCAGGTTAGTTGTTACGAATCTGCCAATGGCAGTGGGTAAAATTTCTGGGAAATAGGATTTATATGTTGTGAAAATTCGGACAGGAATAGGACCTGTTCCATATTTTGCAGCCCTGACATGTCGGCCCACACACGTGACTGTGTTATTCGTGGTGATGTATATGGGCCCATAGAAATGAAAGGATCAGTGTGCTATCTGGGAAAAACCTGGGAAGCGTACTCACCAGACAAAGGGTCATCTGCAAGGGGATAAGACTAAGGCCACACGTGTTAGGTCTGCTGCAGGTTGTCCACCATGAACATTCTGCAGACAAAACCACCAGGCTTTAGCCTTAATCTTTATAGCTGTAGTTGGGCCAATTTTCAACCTATGCATTACAAGCTGCAGCATAAGACACTTTGTTGGGCTTCCCAAGTCTTGAACATCGATGGTCAGTGGTGGTCCATCTTCCAGATAAGTCCTGCAAGCTCAGTGTCCGAGAGTTGCAGTGTCTGGATCAGCCACCCCTTCATTCTTCTGATGAGCAGAGGTTGGTGACCCAACGATCAAACCCAGATCTGATTTCTCTAGCTAAAAACATCTCAAAAACTTTACCCTACACCTGTTTTTTCAGCACTTAATCTTCTTTTTATTCTCTCGAAAACAGAGAGGAAGGGACGAGCATGACGGGATCCTTGACCAAGTCGCATCTTCTGAGAACTTTTATGAGAGAACAAAGCTTCCTCGGAGAATGTAGAGGAGGAGAACACTTCATGGACACACTTCAAGACACCTTGGTCCAGAACTTCTCACCTGCATTGGAGACTCCACCTGAAAAATGGACTTTTTTCCTCTGCTAGTTTCAGTTTTTAATGGACGGAGACGCAACGTCCCCCATTACCGTGAATGAGGTCGGACTCCTTGTGTTACCATTGTTTAGTGGTCCACCTCTCTGTTGTTTGGGTCTCCTGATAAACCCAAACAATGGAGAGGAGATGCTAATGTGAACGTAGCACCAACACTGAGGTCCAAAGCTAACATTTGCCGTTTTAGTAGGTGATAAGTGTAGAAATATAACTTTAAGGGCCATGAAGTGAGTTACAAAGAGACACAATGGTGGAGGTGACAGGTAAGGGGAGACAACCTCCTAGGAGTTGTCCAGGCTAGGAGCTCTACCTTCTCAGGACATTACTGTGTGGAGGACATACAGTATACTGACAGTTGTGGATGAGGTTGTAACATTTAGCAGCCAATGTCTGAACCTTCATTTGCCACCAGTACATTTCCAAAGTTTTTAAAAAGTATCGCAAACATCTGAGCATTGGTGGTTCAGTGGTAGAATTCTCGCCTGCCACGCGGGAGGCCCGGGTTCGATTCCCGGCCAATGCAAGAGAATTTTTTTTCTAAATGATTAAATCTAAATCTGTCAGGTATTGATCTTTTTCTTTATCCAATATCCTCTGATTAATAGACATATGTATATGTACTTGTGTGTTTATAAGCCCTATGTAGATAGTGTATATACACAGTTATCAGTGTCAGCCTCTCTCTATATACTGTATAGCTCACCCCAATCTGCCACATCAGCACTTTCCCTTACAGACAAGAGACATCTGCACTGAGGGTCCTGTGGCTGCTATTGGAAGGTCAAGTGACTTGCAGGTCCATTTTGCACCTACTTTAGTATTTTATGGCACCCCTCCCCCTCATTGTACAGTCTGCGATGTAACATGAGGGGGTTCAGAATGTGCGGTAGAAATATTCCTATAGGACGGGATTATAAATTATTCCGACAGGTTAGTTGTTACAAATCTGCCAATGGCTAATCCGCTGGGATATATAATAACAGCAAAGTGGGTAAAATCTATAGAAATAGGATTTATATGTTGCGAAAACCGTGCGATGTGATATAACCTCTCAGCACGGCAGGGGAGCTGCAGAAAAACACGATTTTGGATGTTTTTGTTGTGGCAGGTTCCAGGAGAAAGGCTTGTGTGCACCGTGCCTTGGCCACAGATCTGGTATAGATAGCCACGGATAGTCCAAAAAAAGGACTGTAAAGTCACGACCATGTGCTAACCGGCTGCCGTGATAGAACGGAACGGGAGGCTCGTGGGCGACCACCGAATAAGAGCCACGGAAGCAGGGCCACAAATTCGGACAGGAATAGGACCTGTTCCATATTTTGCAGCCCTGACTGTCGACCCACACACGTGACTGTATATGGGCCCATAGAAATGAAAGGATCAGTGTGCTATCCGGGAAAAATCTGGATAGCGTATTGACCAGACATAGGGTCATCTGCAAGGGGGTAAGACTAAGGCCACACGTGTTAGGTCTGCTGCGGGTTGTCCACCATAAACATCCTGCAAATAAAACCACCTGGCCTTAATCTTTATAGCTGTAGTTGGGCCAATTTTCAACCTATGCATTACAAGCTGCAGCATAAAAAAAAATTGTTGGGCTTCCCAAGTCTTGAACATCGATGGTCGGTGGTGGTCCATCTTCCAGATAAGTCCTACAAGCTCAGTGTCCGAGAGTTGCAGTGTCAGGATCAGCCACCCCTTCATTCTTCTGATGAGCAGAGGTTGGTGACCCAACGATCAAACCCAGATCTGATTTCTCTAACTAAAAACTTCTCAAAAACTTTACCCTACACCTGTTTTTTTCAGCACTTAGTCTTCTTTTTATTCTCTCGAAAACAGAGATGTAACAAGGAAGGGACGAGCATGACGGGATCCTTGACAAAGTCGCATCTTCTGAGAACTTTTATGAGAGAACAAAGCTTCCTCAGAGAATGTAGAGGAGGAGAACACAACATGGACACACTTCAAGACACCTTGGTCTAAAGATGATGACACCACAGAGAGGTCTCCTCATTGACACGTCCATGTTACCAACACTCCGGACCCTGGGAACAAGTCTTACCTACCATTCACTTATATCAAGATTTAGTACAACAGTCCTGACATAGGAGCAACCTAGAAGGCCGAACGTCACCCATGTCAAGACGAATACTCAAATCAAAAAATAAGATGACCATTTTGGAGATTTTGAGAATTTAGTGGAATTGAGAATAACACACCAGATGTAATATTCTTAGACTTCTTCATATTAGTGGGAATCTAGGTGGCGATATAACATGAGATTCATAGGCTCCAATACAAGACCCGTAACTTGTCTCCCACCTACCTTGTATTATTTGTCATACTGATGACTTATTATGGGTTCATAGTCCAGAGATCATTGGGTTCTCATGTGGCCTCACCTGCTTTTTAGGGTACTTGGAAGGAAGAAACCCAAGTCACAGATACCCATGACCAAGATGGGTTCTTCACGACTTTATTCAAAGCATTCATTCATACAGTCATTCAGGAAGGAGCTAAAGAGGTCCAGAACTTCTCATCTGCATTGGAGACTCCACCTGAAAATTGGACTTTTTTCCTCTGCTAGTTTCAGTTTTAAATGGACGGACACGCAACGTCCCCCATTACCGTGACTGAGGTCGGACACCATTGTATTAGTGGTACACTTCTCCGTTGTTTGGGTCTCCTGATAGACCCGAACAATGGAGAGGAGATACTAGTGTGAACCTAGCACCAACACTGAGGTCCAAAGCTAACATTTGCCCTTTTAGTAGGTGATAAGTGTAGAAATATAACTTTAAGGGCTGAAGATATTCCAATATCTATGGCCAACTTTGTATAAGAGAGCTTCAAGTTAGTTGAAGACCTTCTCATTTGTAGATCCTATGGAGAACCCACCACCATCTGTCCAGGTCACACTTCAGAGGAGTCTGGAGAGACACAAGCGACAGGTCCTTCTACCACACTCCTCCTCACACTAGTCATGGCCATGAAGTGTGTTACAAAGAGACAGAAGGGTGGAGGTGCCAAGCGAGGGGAGACAACCTCCTAGGAGTTGTCCAGGCTAGGAGCTCTACCTTCTCAGGACATTACTGTGTGGAGGACATATACTGACAGTTGTGGATGCCTAAGATGTTGTGGATGAGGTTGTAACATTCATTTGCCACCAGTACATTTCCAAAGTTTTTTTAAAAATAACCTTGTAAATATCCGAGCATTGGTGGTTCAGTGGTAGAATTCTCGCCTGCCACGCGGGAGGCCCGGGTTCGATTCCCGGCCAATGCAAGATAAGTTTTTTCAGTTATTTATTCTAGATCTGTCAGATATTGATTTTTTTCATTATCCAATATCCTATGATTAATAGACATATGTATATATACCTGTGTGATTATCAGCTCTAGTCAGATAGTGTATATACACAGTTATCAGTGTCAGCCTCTCTCTATATATACTGTATAGCTCACCCCAATCTGCCACATCATCACTTTCTCTTATAGACAAGAGACATCTGCACTGAGGGTCCTGTGGCTGCTATTATAAGGTGAAGTGACTTGCAGGTCCACGTTTAGTAAGTTTATGGTTAAACTTTGGTTTATAGAAAAAAATAACCCTCTTTGTATGGCCCAGTAAGTAAGATGAGGTGGTTCTGAACAAGGAGGTGCGATATTCATATAGGCCTGGGCCGTATAATGTGTTATTGCTGCTGTGAACCTGCTACCATCTATAGTATCAGCTCTGTGGGTGAGATAAATAGGGTCCATAAGCTGCAAGTAAAACCAGGTTTTAAGCCTACAGCATGTCAATTATTATGGAGGGTTTTACAGGTGGATTTCAGCCTTTTGCAATGGAAATGGGGCTCTGCAAAGAATACCCCCCCCCAAAAAAAAAAAAAGAAAAAAAAAACACAGCATGACACTGGGGCAGATGAAGGGGGGGGGGGGAGAACAGCATGACACTGGGGCAGATGAATGGGGGGCCAACGGCATGACACTAGGGCAGATGAAGGGGGGAGAACGGCATGACACTGAGGCAGATGAAGGGGGGGAGAACGGCATGACACTGGGGCAGATGAAGGGGGGGAGAACGGCATGACACTGGGGCAGATGAATGGGGGGAGAACAGCATGACACTAGGGCAGATGAAGGGGGGAGAATGGCATGACACTGAGGCAGATGAAGGGGGGGAGGAGAACAGCATGACACTGGGGCAGATGAAGGGGGGGAGGAGAACGGCATGACTCTGGGGCAGATGAATGGGGGGCGAACGGCATGACACTAGGGCAGATGAAGGGGGGAGGAGAACGGCATGACACTGGGGCAGATGAAGGGGGGAGAACGGCATGACACTGGGGCAGAGACAGGGGGACATGAAACTGTGGGCAGATGAAGGGGGGTGAATGGCATGAAACTGGGGACAGAGATGGAGGGGGAAATGAAACTAGGGGCAGATGAAGGGTGTATATGAAACTGGGGGAGAGATGGAGGGTGGACATATAATTTACGGGTGACTGCAGGGTGATTATACTGTGTGGGAGCACATGAAATATTAATGAGAATGGACGGAGTCAACATAAAAGTGGGTAGAGCCAAATTTGCTGTGGCGCGCGCCGCACATTTTATTCCCTCTTTCTAGTCTTCAAAAGTTGGGAGGTACGGGTTAGAAGCGTGAGACCCCTCACAGCCCCCAGTAAGTAGGGCCCCGCCAAAGTCCATTGCCCAGGGCCCCATAAACCCTGGATCCACCACTGCCTTTAAAGTTTATGGGACTGGCAGTGACTGTACATTTGGCTGTTTTGTTCAACCCCATAGACATTGACCTGATTGGCGTGGGGCATGTTTGACCACCCACGGCCACTTTCACCATAGGGCCAATAGGTCACTTGCAATGGGCCCTATGGTAGCGAGAGCCTCCATGGGGCAGCCCTGCATTTACAATGTTGTCTAGGGCTGCTTTAAATCCAACTTATCCATGCCTTGTGGCCACCTTTCCATTCCATCTCCTCCTCACCAAGCCTGCTCAGGATCATGGAATGGGGAGCTAATAATTCCATAGCTTTGTCATCTATAACTGCCAATAAGTATTGCAAATAGGGATTATCTTATTGCAACCATCCATTTTAAGGGATCTTCCAGGTTTTGAACATCGATGGTGGTGGCGGAGCTTCCAGGTAAGTACTGCAACCTCTGTGTCCCTTCAATTGCTCAACTGCCCCATCAGCGGAGGTTGGTGACCAAGCCATCGAACATTGATCTGTCCAGTCAAAAAATTTACCCCACACAGTGATACTCTTTCTTAATTCTCTCGATGGCATAGATGTGGAACAAAATAGATGGAGCCCTTGGTCAGTTTGCCTATTTGGAGAAATTTTGTGAGACAACAAAAGGTCCTAAGAACTGCAGGTGAGAAGAACATGACACAGACACACTTCAAGACACCATGTGGAAGTCTGCCCATTAACATGTCCATGTTACCAACACTCTGCACCCTGGGAACAAGTCTTCCCTATCATTCATGTATATTGACATCCCATACATCAATTCTTGCATAGGGACAACCTAATAACCAGAATGTCACCCGTTTCCAAGATGAATACCCGAACGAACATTGGGCCACCAGTGTTTGCTCAACATAGCCAACTTTGGGTATATAGACGAGAGGCCAATGGGCTCTCAGTGAATGTTGTAAATCTTGACCATCAGGCTTTAGCAAGGTCTTATGTCTTAGGGTTCCACCAGGCCAACCTTCCATCACCAGTCACGAAGGGAAAATATTGGTTGTGTTAAGTCAATGCCAAAGCTGTTTGATTTTGCTCCCACTTGAACATGGAGGCTTCCAACATCCAAACGTGTCTGTAAACTTTTTTCAGCCAACTGAAGTTTCAGTCTGCAGCTTGTGTCCTTGACCACCATTATTCAGGATCCATCTTTTCAATCTCAATACGAGGAGTCTCGGGACATCTTGTAAACATTCTGGTATTCCCAAAAGTCTCAAATAGTTCCTTCACCATTTGGGTTGGTCGCACTTCAAGATATCAGGGAAAGTTGTGACAAAACTGGAGAAGACAGACACAATCTGCACATATTCCGCCCACGCTCCTCAACACCTTGTAGACATTGTCATAAAATTTTATTGAAAGGTAAACAGAGCTTAATGGCGAAAGAGTCATGGAAGCCATTGCGGCCAGGAGTTAGCATCAAGCAGTGGTCTATATTATGCCTTCAAACCTGTGGGATTAACAAATTATCAAAATTTTTTCCCATGTGCACCAAAAATGGGTAACGGGCCGGGATCAGTAAGTGACACCGTGGGCCCCACAAACACTATCATTATACTCGGGTTTTTTTCAGACCCCAGAGTAAAATGATCGGAGGCCCGGGAGAGGTACGAGAACATAAAAAACACAGTTACTTACCTCTCCAGGTTCCAGACAGGCTTTGGGCCTACTTCTGTGACGTCCCTGCCATCATATGCCTGGGCCTGCGTCCTGGGTCATGTGACGTCCCGGACGTCATTGAAGATGGTCGACATCACTGAGGACTGCAACGGAGCCGGAGATAGGTAAGTAACAGTGTTTTTTATGTTTTGGTATCCTCCCTCGGTCTCTGATTATTGTACTCTGGGGTTTGAAAACACCCTAGAGTATAATGATTGTTCATGGGTGTTCAATTGGGCAAAATACTGTGTGTAGGGGCCACTATGGAACAAAATACTGTGTGGAGGGGCCACTATGGAACAAAATACTGTGTGCAGGGGCCATTATGGGACATAATACTGTGTGCAGGGGTCACTATGGAACAAAATACTGTGTGTAGGGGCCACTATGGAACAAAATACTGTGTGTAGGGGCCACTATGGAACAAAATACTGTGTGGAGGGGCCACTATGGGGGATAATACTGTGTGCAGGGGCCACTATGGGGCATAATACTGTGTGCAGGGGCCACTATGGGACATAATACTGTGTGCAGGGGCCACTATGGGACATAATACTGTGTGCAGGGGCCACTATGGGGGATAATACTGTGTGCAGGGGCCACTATGGGGCATAATACTGTGTGCAGGGGCCACTATGGGGGATAATACTGTGTGCAGGGGCCACTACGGGGCATAATAGAGTGTGCAGGAATGCGGGTCGGTCGGAGTCTTTGCCGTCGGTCCGAGGGGGGGGGGGGGGCATGTCAAGAGTTTGCCACAGGGTCCCCCCATTCCTAGTTATGCCACTGCTGATACCAGTGCTTATGGGCCCCCTAAGGCTCCTGGGCCCTGGTGCACCCTCATATAACGCCCCTGTGCTACCCTTCCAAACCCTCCACCATTTGGTCAGGTCACACATCAGAGTAGTCTGGAGACCTGAGGGAGACCCAACTGATAGTTCTTCAGCCACGCTCCCCCTCACACTTGTCATAGTCATGAAGTGTGTAACAAAGTGGCAGGAGGGTGAAGATATCCTTGGTCACCCCAGACTAGAACTATCTAATATCTCAAGAGATTACTGTGAGGAGGAAACAAGTTGCTATTTGAGGTTCCTACAACGCTTTCCATGGAGTTCTTATACTTCATCCTGACACAGTACATAACATTTATAGAACAAAAATACAAACAGATTTTGAACACTGCTGTACTTTGAAGGTTTTGAAAATTTTTTGGAATACAATGCAAGATACCAAAGCATTGGTGGTTCAGTGGTAGAATTCTCGCCTGCCACGCGGGAGGCCCGGGTTCGATTCCCGGCCAATGCAATGCAAGTTTTTTATTGTATATTTTTTTTTCCCCCATTATTTATTGATTATTATATTTCTCTACTTCTAATATCTCATTATGTAATAAATATTTGCTTGTGTGCTCACACCATATATGCAGAGTATATGTACAGCATGGTCTCTCTATAGATACTACAGTATATAGCTGACCCCAATCTGCCACATCATCATTGGCACACTGCCCCTGGCTTCTGTACTGAGGATCCTGTGTCTGGTGTTTTAGAGGGAAGTCACTTGGAACTCCTTCCTTAGCACATATTGCTCTACTCCATGCACCTACTACTTCTTAGATTTACAGCATATCCCCCCCCCCTCCTCAGCATTTCATAAGCTATAAGGCTTGGCATGTACAATAAGGTGCATTACAAATATTCCTATATTCTGGGGCCACACATCGTGTGATCAAAGTGGGTTACACTGGGTTCACACCAGCATTCGGCACTGCGTATTAGGTTTCCGTCTTCTGCTGTCATGCCGAGTCCGGCCGTGAGCGTTTTGAGCTCTCCGCAGCAAAACGTTTTTTTTTTTTAAAACCGGACCGAGAGTACTGCCTGTCCGACTCTGTGTCCGGTTAAAAAAACAAAAAAACGGTTTCGCCGCGGAGAGCACAAAACGCTCTTCGGCGCTCACGGCCGGAGACTTTTCAAACATATTCAAATGAATGGGTTTGAGAGATGCCGGCAGGTTTCCGTCTCCTGCCCCTGTTTTGTGCGGGAAACGGAAACCTGCAGAACGGATTCCCGGGCGCCGATGTGAACGAGCCCTTAGCTACTACAGTCAGCTATTTCTGTCCAGCCCATAGACAATGAGTGGAGTGGTTTGGCCTATGCTCGACCACCATTCCCTTCAAACTCCTCCTCACCAAGATGGCTCAGTTTGGAGGAATGGGAGGCTAAAAATTCCATAACTTTTGCACCTAGAACTCCTAATAAGTAATAAAATTGGTGATTAACCTATGGCAATGATCCAGTTACAGGTTTCCTCCAGGTCCTCAATGTTGATGATCGATGGTGGCCCACCTTCTTGATAAGTACCGGAGCTCTATGTTCCTTGAGCTGGAGCCACCTTTCAATGTGCTGTGAAGTGGAGCTTGGTGACCCAACCATCAAGCATAGATCTATCTCAAACCAAAAACTTGTCCATATGAGATGAAAAAATTTAACCCCCTACATTTTTTTTTGCCGCATATTCCTCCTTCTATCCTCTTGAAGGCATAGTTGTCATGAGAAGGATGGGATCCTTTGCCAAGTTACATCTTCAAGGAACTTTTGGGAAAGATCAAAGCTTTCTTGGAGATGCGGGAGAGGAGAACAGGACAGGACATAGACACACTTCATGACATTTTGGTCTAAAGCAGTTTGACACCAGGTGGAAGTCTGCTCATTGACACGTCCATGTTACCAACACTCTGGACCCTGGGAACAAGTCTTACCTTCCATTCACTTATACTGTGATAGGGTTCAAAAAGTCATGCATGGGGGCAACCCATAACCCTAATGTCACTTGTTGCCAACGTAATATTTTTGGATTTACTCAAGGGTATCTAATTGGAGTTATAACATGAGATTCCTGGTCTCCAATACCAAGTCTGAAGGATGATATAATGCTAGTAGAAGTGTCTGATGGCAGCTTATGGTCCTCTTCGAAGTAAAATAACCATGAACACGTGGGTGAACTGAACATCTATGTTTATGGGGTCGTGAAAAACAGCTGTCACCTCAATGAGAATTTGGGTTCATAGCACAGAGATCATTGGGCTCTCTTATGGCCTCACCTGCTTATTAGGGTATTTGGATGATCGTTGCCATGTGTCACCTTGAAAGGATCACACCCAAGTCAATGATACCCATGTCCAGGGGGAAAACAAGGGTCAGTTAAATAGTTAAAACCACCCCCTTGCTGACCCTGACCAGCCACTACTGACTCTGACGGTAGGTTGCTCAACGGTTATCAGGCCCTGACAGTAAGTAGGCCACATACAGTATTGTATGGGCTGAGCTGGGCCATTATGCTGTATAAGGGTTGGGTCTGAGCTGGTAGCTTTATACTGTGTGGGACTGTGGGCATTATACTGTGAGGAGGTTAGAGGATTATACAATGTCAGGGCTGGGGTATTATACTGTATAGGGGTTGATAGAATTACACTGTGTGAGGGCATTAGGGCAAAAAGATATTTTATTTGTGGAGGGTATAAAGGAGCATTATAGAGTGCGGTACCACAAATAAGATTTATATTTTGCATAGGGACATTGTCCCATATGGAGGGGTCATTACACGGTGTAGGGGACACTTAACTGAGAATATACTGTCTGGGGCACTAAGACAAACTCATGCCCAAGTCAATGAATGTTGCCCGACCCAACCAGAGAACTTTAATAAGATCTTATGTCTGTGCAGTGGCGTAACTACCGGGGTAGTAGAGGTAGCGGCGGCCACAGGGCCCGGGACATTAGGGGCCCGGCAACAGCCGCTACCGCTTTTCTTTTCTTATTAGGCCCTATTTACTTACCGATCCTGGCAGGGGCCGGGATCGATAAGTGACGCCACGGGCCCCACAAACTCTATTATTATACTCGGGGGTCTTTTCAGAGTATAATGATCGGAGGCCCAGGAGAGGTAAGGGAACATAAAAAACACTGTTACTTACCTCTCCGCGCTCCAGACAGGCTTAGGGCCTAGTTGTGTGAAGTGCCTGACGTCATGTGACGTCCGATGTCATTGAAGATGGCCGACACCACCGAGGACTGCAGAGGAGCCGGAGATAGTTAAGTTTTTTATGTTTGTATCCTCCCCTAGAGGTCTCTGATTATTATACTCTGGGGTCTGGAAAGACCCCAGAGTATTATAGTTGTTCATGGGTTTTCATTATGGGGCATAATACTGTGTGCAGGGGCCACTATGGGGCATAATACTGTGTGCAGGGACCACTATGGGACATAATACTGTGTGCAGGGGCCACTATGGGACATAATACTGTGTGCAGGGGCCACTATGGGGCATAATACTGTGTGCAGGGGCCACTATGGGACATAATACTGTGTGCAGGGGCCACTATGGGACATAATACTGTGTGCAGGGGCCACTATGGGGGATAATACTGTGTGCAGGGGTCACTATGGGACATAATACTGTGTGCAGGGGCCACTATGGGGCATAATACTGTGTGCAGGGGCCACTATGGGGCATAACAGTACGTGCAGGGGCCACTATGGGGCATAATACTGTGTGCAGGGGCCACTATGGGGTATAATACTGTGTGCAGGGGCCACTATGGGACATAATACTGTGTGCAGGGGCCACTATGGGGTATAATACTGTGTGCAGGGGCCACTATGGGGGATAATACTGTGTGCAGGGGCCACTATGGGGCATAATACTGTGTACAGGGGCCACTATGGGGCATAATACTGTGTGCAGGGGCCACTATGGGGCATAATACTGTGTGCAGAGGCCACTATGGGACATAATACTGTGTGCAGGGGCCACTATGGGGCATAATAGAGCGCGTAGGAATGCGCGGGGGGTTGTGGGGTTGGTGGATTAATCGAGGTCTTCGGCGTCCGTGTCAGTCGGGGGGGGGGCCATGTCAAAAGTTCACCACTGGGCCCCGCCATTCCTAGTTACACCACTGTGTCTGTGGCTCTTCTAGGCTAAACCATTGACCACCAATTATAAAGTGAAAGAATAAATAAGGTTTGACATATGGCAATTCTAAAGATGTCTGACTTCACACCCATATTCAGGTTATCTTCAATTGAAGCTTGGAAGATCTAATAATTGAGAGATCTTTTAATTCTGTAGACTTTAATCTGAACTTTCAATGTCCAGCTTGTGTCTTTGACCACCATTACTCAGAGTCAGGGCTGGCATCAGCACCCAGCTTACCTGGGCAACTGCTGGACCCCAAGCGCCTGACGGGTCCCACTCGGCAGTGGCATAGAGTACGGGGCCCATGGCCAGCTGGAACTGGCCGGGGCCCTGGACCACCTTGATAGCAGTCAGGAAAACCGAGTTCCTGACCACTATAAATACTACTAATGGAAAGGGGCCTTGCATTCGCTGGGTCCCTTCAAAATAGATGCTAGCCCAGGGGAGGTGATTAAAAATAGAAAAAATACCTATACTCACCTGTCCTGGGCTCAGTATCCACTCTAGAGCTCTGTCGGCCAGTGACTGAGGTCCTGCTCCCTAGGCCTCACTGCTGAGGCCTGTAATAGGACCCCAGTAGTCACCTGGGGCGCGCTGGCATATACGGCATCGTGCCACATGTGACTGCTGAGGCCCAATCACAGACCCCAGCAGTAACATCTTGGGAGCAGGACCTCAGTCGCAAGGAAGAAGAGCAGCGAGGAAGGAGTGAGGTTGCCCAGGAGAGGTGAGTAAAAGTTTTTGTTATTTTTAATCACGTTCCCTGTGCCTCTGATTATTATACTCTGAGGTCTGAAGTGACCCCAGACTATAATAAGACCAGCTCTAGGGGCTCTTGGGAGCATATAATAATGTGTGGGGGACACTGTGCATCATATTATACTGTGTGGGGCCACTGTGGAGCATATTATACTGTGTGGGAACCACTGTAGAGTGGCACTATTAAAAGTATCAGGCCCTGTTCTCAAGGTGGAATCTTGCACTGATTTTGTTGCGGATTTCGTACCTAAATCAGCAGCAGACTCCTCCCTCATTCTGCCTCCTATTGGACCTCATCAGTGGTGGAAAACCACAACAGAATGCTGATGTTCTACATTGTGAGTCAGGAGAACAAATAAAGAAGAATCCAGGGCCGATGTCTGCCTCAAATTCCCCTTTACTTTCCGATGTCCGAACAGGTTGTATCTACTTGTAAGGAATGGACCTACACTCCACTCCAGTAGGTCCGCCTCAGCAAGAAACACCCAGCTTCGATTGTTTCAGTGTTCAGATTGTTTCAGTGTCCAGAAGTTGGCCAAGTGTTCAAAATTTTCCCCCAATAGTCGGTGAAAAGATCTTTCATTGTTATAAACTATCTCTTGTTCACAAACCATTTTTTTGCCTGTTGGCATCTGAATTTTTGATCCGTGAATGTCTACAGTTGGGGAGGACCAGAGGACCATTGCATGGATCACCAATCCATCGGTGAGATTGTCAAGAGGAACCAGGCGATGGAGGAACATAGGTGATCATAACGTCTTCATTTTTTATGCTATTGTAACCCATTTTGAAAGTTTTTACCATCTAAGCAGCCCCTGACAGGTTCTTCAATCTACATTTTACTGTGGGAACTTACTCAGTGACACCTCTGGAGGACGTCTTGATAGAACATCAAAGCCTCTGTGGAAGTGTCAGAGATAGTAAAAGGCAGCAGGACAATTTTGTCACAATGACTTTATCTCTTCCCAGAGACACACTTCTCCTTGTCATAAAATGGTGTCAGTGCCTTCGCAATTGTCATGTCCTTGCCAACTTCACACTCTTCTCACGAGAAATGTTCTTCTCCATGGTTCTCAAAACCCAAGACAGATGTCATCTCCGCATTTAGTCTTAGATAGTCCACCACTATTGGTACTGGTTTCCTTGCCCGAGAATATGTTCGTAGTAGAGATATTTCTCGACACATTAAAAAATAAGTAATAATGGAAACAAGGGAACCCTAATAAGATCAGGTCAAAAGTTCCCAGATAGTTCACCACTTCGTTGTGGTTTACCCACCCAGGAATATGTTCATAGAAGAGATGTATTTAGACACATTGGAAAAAAAATTCCTTCCATCAACCAAATCCTTATAGTAGTCCCTTAAATAAAGCTGTCCGAGCATTAGATTTCATTCCAACGTTCTGGAGCATCTCATAGTTGGTGATTAGAGATGAGCGAACGGTAAAATATTCGATATTCGTTATTTGTTTCGAATAGCCGCTCAATATTGCACCAGCAGTGTTTTTGGCCCTTGGAGTGAGTTGAGCCTTGCACCAGCAGAGTGTTAGCCCCTTTAAAATTGTTAGCCCCTAAAACGGTGGTTGCAGAACCATCACTCTCATTGTGTTGGATTGATGCAGTGGATTGGACTGAGGACCCAGACATTGACCTTGATTTTAATTGGGAAATTGATAACATTTGGGCATCAAGTCCTGGGGGTAACTTTTATTTAGAGGCCACAAAGGTGGAGAATTGGCTGCAACCACTACTAGCGGTAATGGTCCTCTAATATGGGACTCTACATTACCTCTACAGGGTTCTGATCAGGTGTTAATAGTCCAAACAACATGCTCCAGTACTTTACATGTAGATCAGAAACCACTTTCCCTTCCAACACCAGATTTAACCAAGCTTCACCATCATCATCCTGCTGAGATGGAGCCACTAAAGGAAACCTTGCCTTCCAAGGCCTGTCCTGGAGCTGCGACTGAGCCAAATCTAAACACAGAGTCCTTTTGAACGGAACAAATTTCACCAGCAGTGTTTTTGGCCCTTGAGGTGAGTTGAGCCTTGCACCAGCGTGTGTCCCGTAACATCAGGCGGGCCCTAAGTTCTGCGCTTTGCACAAAGTTCCACTTGACCACCAACGCATGGAGAAGTGCATACAGCCAGGGACGCTACATCTCAATTGCGGCACACTGGCTGAATGTAGTTGAGGCTGGGACCGGGTCGCAAACTGTGGCGGCCTGCCTTCTCTCCCCGCCCAATCTTCCTGGCAGGAGTGCTGAAACACCACCCTCCTCCTCCTCCGCCATTAAATTGACCCCAGCTACGAGCTGGAAACGCTGCAACACTGGCGTGGGGAGACGTCAGCAGGCCGTGCTGAAGCTCATCAGCTTGGGGGACAGACAGCACACTGCCTCCAAGGTCAGGGATGCCATCCTGGATGAGATGGCAATGTGTTTTTCCCTGCTACACCTGGGGCCTGGCATTTTTGTCATGTGTCATAATGGCTGGAACCTGGTAGCAGATCTGGAGCTTGCCAGACTCAGACACGGTCCACACATGGCCCACGTTTTCAACTTGTTGGTGCAAAGGTTCTTTGAAACCTACACCATTGTGCCTGATATACAGGTCAAAGTGCGGCCATTTTCGTAAGTGAGAAGTAGCCTCTGCTAGGCAGAAAACATTCAGAGCACACTCCTCTCATCTTCGCACCGTTGGCTGGCGGAGGAAGACGAGTGGGATGGAGTGGCATCTGATGTCCCTGTCCAACACGAGGCTAGAGGGTGCACTTCAGTGTATCCCATTGCTTCACCACAGATGGTGTGAAGGGGAGTGGAAAATGGAGGAAATGGAGAGTGACCCTTACAGTTTAGGGCATCAAAGTCATGCCAAGTAACACACTGGCACACATGGCTGACTTCATGTTGGGTTGCTTTTCAAGAGACAAAGGTATAGTTCACATCATGGAGAACAAATAATACTGTATTGAACAAAAAATTGGATTGAGCTGATATAGCCTGACTGAATTGCTGTGTATCACACTTAGCTTCGGGGGGTACAGCATTAAAATCAGGTTTGACCATACATGGCCTGACTGAATGAACGGCTGTCTCCCACTTAGCTTTGAGGGGTAGACCCTTAAAAATTGGATTGAGCTGATATAGCCTGACTGAATTTCAGTCTCTCCCACCTAGGTTTTGGGGTTACACACCCTGGATATCTGGATTGAATGGGAGGTCACATGTTTTTGGCAGCCAATGAGTTTTTTCAATTTTTTTCACTGCCTCCATTGTTGTAGTTCCTGTCTCACCTCCTCTGCACAGTTATTGGTGCAAAAAACGCGCCAGGGAAGGTGGGAGGGGATACGAATTTTTACTGCGTATGCCACGTGGTATTCGATTGGGAACGAATATCTCGAACGGCCTGATATTCAATCAAACGGTGTTCGCTCATCTCTACTGGTGATGTCTCCAAAGCCATTGAGATGATATGGTGAATGACAACCTGGAAGCCAATAAACCTGTCATCAGCTTGTGTTTAGAAGGTTGGAGAACTCTTGTAACATGGTCAAATTACCCCAAATAGGGATGCAATAGAGTTGTGTATGCAGACATTGTGTTATTTATGGTTCATTTAGACACTTCAATCAACTAGAAACAAGAGTGTGCCATCCCATGGTGTCCAGGCTTGTGGTGGTGACATCTTCCAGCCTGTCCTTTTGCTTCTCTCACATTGGGCAGAGGAATGGGAAAGTGTTGGTAGAATGGAGAGGTGAGAGGAGAACAATTAGCTTCAATAATACAATGGACTCTTCATACACAGGGACTAAAAGAAGTCTCCATGCGACGTTCTGCTTCTCCTGGTTCCGTCATGAACTCCTTGAAATGGATCTCACACTTTTCTTCTCTATTGAAAGCCCAAGATCGTGCAAAATGTGGTCCATCACCCTCCAAAAGGACAATACCCAACTGGCTTAGTTAGGAAACCCTGAAAGACTAAGGGGACTATAGCGCCTTTTACGATTTTTGGGAAGACTTTCTGCTCCCAACTTTTTGCTTATACGAGATGTCTCTCCAGGTGCATGGACATCAAATAGGCAGTTGATGGGATGTCCCTAATCCGGCAGGGTCACTGTCTCAAAAAGTGAGGTGTGGTTCCAGGTATATAGATAAGGAGAGAGAAATAGAAGTGCAGATATAACATAAAACAGAACTAGGCATCTGATCTCTGATTTGTCTCTATAGCAGATATAAGTCACAGTTCACACTCATGATATAAAAGTATCTGCTCATCTAAACTATCTTGTATAGGAAGATTTTTGCGTTATATATAGTTGGAATCTATTTTACCTATTGAGTAACATGTAAGCATTGGTGGTTCAGTGGTAGAATTCTCGCCTGCCATGCGGGAGGCCTGGGTTCGATTCCCGGCTAATGCAGCTTAGACTATTTTTTTTTTTTTTTTTTACTTCTGTTTTATTTTAAAAATTAGAAGTTTTCTTTCTTTTCTATGTTATTTATTTTCTGAACTTTTATATTTGACTGTCATTTTATTATGTAGTAATAGTGTGCTAAAGAGGATTGAATGAGTTGGGGGGAGGGGGTATTTGTTGACTGAATGCGCATAAGTGTGAGCACAGCAGGGTGTGTAAGATCCCTATGTAGGACACATATCACATATAATGCTTAGTAGAGATGAGCAAGTGCTATTCGAAACTCCCGTTTCGAGTAGCACGCACCCATAGAAATGAATGGAAGCAGACTTTGACGGCGGATGGCCGCTTAACCCCCTGCGTGCCAGCTGCGTCCATTCATTCCTATGGGTGCGTGCTATTCGAAATGGGAGTTTCGAATAGTACTCGCTCTTCTCTAGCAATTAGGTCTTTCAATACTCCAGATAAATACCATACAATACATATATATATATATATATAGCAGCTCCCATTCAAATGATTCCAGATTCCGCCTGCAAAAAACTCTGTGTGAACTAGCCCTAAATGTGTTATATCTTAAAGATTTTCTTGCCCCAAACCGAATTTTCCTACTGATCTGTTGAACTCTGACACCTGGACCAAAATTGATTTGGGACTAGAAAATCCCTTAAGCCTAAAGCCCGACGTTGCGGAAACGCAGCTTTTTTTGTTGCAGATTTTGTTGCGGTTCTTTGAGCCAAAGCCAGGAGTGGAATAAGCAGAAGGTAGAAGTAGAAGAACTTCCTATATATTTCCCATTCCTTTTGTAGACATTCTCAGCTTTGGTTGAAAAAAAACGCAACAAAATCTGCAACAAAAAAAGCTGCGTATCCGCAACGTATGGCTTTAGCTTTAAGGTCTAAGTGAGAACCCCGAGGTTCTTCTTCCGCTCTGATCCGCAACAATGTTTTACAGGATCTGCTCTATAAATATCAGAACGGAGCTTGGGCCGCACGTGTCCTGTACACTGGGTCTTGCACATGAGGAGTCTTCTCCTTGAAGGTTGGAGATCACAGATTGCACACCTTGCCAAATCTTTGTTGGGTATCCATGATGGTGCCATTATTTTGGTCCTGCATGTACAACTTTTTTGTTCATAATTTCAGAAGCCTCAGACACTGGTTGGACATTGGAGATTGTCCACTGTAGATGGTTCAGTTCATTAAAACCTGAACACACATGATTGAAAAACTTTGTACAGCTGAGCATTGGTGGTTCAGTGGTAGAATTCTCGCCTGCCACGCGGGAGGCCCGGGTTCGATTCCCGGCCAATGCAGCTCCTTTTTTTATGTTTTTTTTCCATCTGTTATTTATTGTAAAGTATACAGTTTGGGGATCTTTCAATCTATTTAGTGTAATTCTACAAAGTTATGTCTGTGTTTGCAAGTATACATGAGTGCATCTGTTATATTATATCAGGGTTACTGAGCTGCCAGCTCTTCAGGCTCATCCTGTGCAGCTCATCTGGGGGATTTCTATGTTAGACCTGATACATAAATCAGCAGGTACAGGGAAGACTGTCACATGGAATTTCAGTATTTACATACCTCCCAACCGTCCCAATCTCCGCAGGATATTCACGATTTCGGTGACATGTCCCGCGGTCCCGGTTGGAGGGAGGTATGTACCGATTTCAACTCAGATCTGCGTCTGGAGAATGCAGATCTGAGTTGAATACATACGCGACTAAAGCAAAGAGCTGTCACAGATCAGCTCCTTGCTTTGCCGCTGCACTCCGGCTAGTGGCTGTGTAGACGCGATGTGATCAAGGAGAAGGTAAGTGTAATGTGTACACTGAGGTGAAACTGGGGGAAGATGAAGGAGAGGACGGCATGACACTGGGGGCAGAGATGTGGGGACATGAATCTGGGGCATAATACTGTGTGCAGGGGTCACTATGGGGCATAATACTGTGTGCAGGGGCCACTATGGGGCATAATACTGTGTGCAGGGGCCACTATGGGGCATAATACTGTGCAGGGGCCACTATGGGGCATAATACTGTGTGCAAGGGCCACTATGGAGCATAATACTGTGTGCAAGGGCCACTATGGGGCATAATACTGTGTGCAGGGGCCACTATGGGGTATAATACTGTGTGCAGGGGCCACTATGGGACATAATACTGTGTGCAGGGACCACTATGAGGCATAATACTGTGTGCAGGGGCCACTATGGGACATAATACTGTGTGCAGGGGTCACTATGGGACATAATACTGTGTGCAGGGGCCACTATGGGACATAATACTGTGTGCAGGGGTCACTATGGGACATAATACTGTGTGCAGGGGCCACTATAGGGCATAATACTGTGTGCAGGGGCCACTATGGGGCATAATAGTGTGTGTAGGGACTCCATTGGTGTCCTTCATGTACAAAGACTCATCAAAGCTGGAAATCCTACAACACAACAATGGAAATCCCATTAGTGCCCTCATTAGGATCTTCTCAGGCTGTACAATACCTTTCCTTTTTAGCTTTGAGGCTTGGGCTGCATAATCCACAACACCCACTTTACAACTCTTTGTTGGCCCACTTCGCAGCCATTGTTGTGTATAAGGAGGACTATACAGTGTTGTGTATCTGCCCCATGGACACAATTACAATATGCACACTTCTCGGCACACTTCAGAGTCTTTGTTGTGTATATGGAGACTACACAGTGTCCTTGTGGAAAATTCTGCAAACTGGATGAATCAAATTTTTGATGAATTTTCTCATCTTTAATATATACACTCACCGGCCACTTTATTAGGTACACCATGCTAGTAACGGGTTGGACCCCCTTTTGCCTTCAGAACTGCCTCAATTCTTCGTGGCATAGATACAACAAGGTGCTGGAAGCATTCCTCAGAGATTTTGGTCCATATTGACATGATGGCATCACACAGTTGCAGTCGCAGATTTGTCGGCTGCACATCCATGATGCGAATCTCACGTTCCACCACATCCCAAAGATGCTCCTCTATTGGATTGAGATCTGGTGACTGTGGAGGCCATTGGAGTACAGTGAACTCATTGTCATGTTCAAGAAACCAGTCTGAGATGATTCCAGCTTTATGACATGGCATTGCATTATCCTGCTGAAAGTAGCCATCAGATGTTGGGTACATTGTGGTCATAAAGGGATGGACATGGTCAGCAACAATACTCAGGTAGGCTTTGGCGTTGCAACGATGCTCAATTGGTACCAAGGGGCCCAAAGAGTGCCAAGAAAATATTCCCCACACCATGACACCACCACCACCAGCCTGAACCGTTACCGATACAAGGCAGGATGGATCCATGCTTTCATGTTGTTGACGCCAAATTCTGACCCTACCATCCGAATGTCGCAGCAGAAATCGAGACTCATCAGACCAGGCAACGTTTTTCCAATCTTCAATTGTCCAATTTCGATGAGCTTGTGCAAATTGTAGCCTCAGTTTCCTGTTCTTAGCTGAAAGGCGTGGCACCCGGTGTGGTCTTCTGCTGCTGTAGCCCATCTGTAGCCTCAAAGTTGGACGTACTGTGCGGCGTTCAGAGATGCTCTTCTGGCTACCTTGGTTGTAACGGGTGGCTATTTGAGTCACTGTTGCCTTTCTATCAGCTCGAACCAGTCTGGCCATTCTCCTCTGACCTCTGGCATCAACAACGCATTTCCGCCCACAGAACTGCCGCTCACTGGATGTTTTTTCTTTTTCGGACCATTCTCTGTAAACCCTAGAGATGGTTGTGCGTGAAAATCCCAGTAGATCAGCAGTTTCTGAAATACTCAGACCAGCCCTTCTGGCACCAACAACCATGCCACGTTCAAAGGCACTCAAATCACCTTTCTTCCCCATACTGATGCTCGGTTTGAACTGCAGGAGATTGTCTTGACCATGTGTACATGCCTAAATGCACTGAGTTGCCGCCATGTGATTGGCTGATTAGAAATTAAGTGTTAACGAGCAGTTGGACAGGTGTACCTAATAAAGTGGCCGGTGAGTGTATATATATATATATATATATATATATATATATATATATATATATATATGGCTATTTTTAAGGGACAGAAGCTAGAAGTATACGGGCATCCTATATACTGTATTTCCCATTCCTATTGTAGTCATTCTTGTGTTGCTCAAAAAAAAGCAGCAAAATTTGCAAACAAAAAAGCTGCGTTTCCAGAATGTGAGACCTCAGCCTTAAGGGGTTGACTAGTACTGGAGTCGGGGTGTTGCTCATTTTTACTATGACAAAAACAGGACTTTAACTTTTTAAAGACATTCTGACAGATGGAAACATCCCAAGTGTCACCCAATATCCTGTGACTGCCCCTGCTGGCCAAGGTGTCGGCCACAAGTATCTATTATTGCTCCGTTGTCACCAGGACACACTTCTTCAGCACACTTCTATCTTTACACTTGGTACCTTTGATCTTTTTTGCAGCTTGTAGGCCTTAAAAAGAAGCAAGGGAATATTTTTTCCAAAACTTTTTGCAATGCCCCTCACATGGCTGCCCATTTCTGAGTTGCTCTCCAGGCCCCCCTGGTGTAGGGGTGTTAGATAGACGTGTGGGCCTGTTACAGATACTTTGCCACCTGGACACACTTTGCGGTCGCACCTCCTGTTATACCATTAGCGCCATCAATCTTTGTCACACTAGGAGTATACACCCATATGTTGGTCCTAGACTTGACCAGAGGGCCAACATGAAGATCCTTGGTTCTGGTGCAACATCTGTAACAGGGCTACCTACCATGGGGCACATAAATACTCATGTCTTCCTAAGTGGTAGAGGCCCTCAGAGACCAGGGCTTGAGTACAACTGAGGGAACCATCTGTGATCAGGTCAACTTGAACCAAGGACCATTCCATGAATGAGTAGATAGTCCGAGGTCCTGTGAAACACCATGGGATCATCTTGACCATACTTTTCTGTTTCTTTATTCTGGGACTTTTCCCCCCATTATTATTTCTACAACAAGGTCCATGAATACAAAGGGGAAACTTGTCACCTCCTCCCCATGTCTTCTTCCTGTGTCTCCAGACCTCCCACCGCACAAGTGTGATTCAGAAGTGTGGCTACATAATGGCCCCATTGTCACCTGGACACACTTCCCCGACACACTTCTCTCTTTTCATCTTCTTCACAGGAAAGTGAACACAAAGGCATTGACACTGTCCCTGATGGGAAATAAATGGGCGACCTCAGGTCCATTCACTTAGAAAATAGAGTTTGTAATTGGATTGGAAACTGGTTAAAGGATGAAGAGAGTTGTGTTCAATGGCTGCAAATCAGAGTGGTGTTCTGGTATATGTGGTGTACCCCAGGGGTCAGTGCTGGGTCCTCTGGTATATGTGGTGTACCCCAGGGGTCAGTGCTGGGTCCTCTGGTATATGTGGTGTACCCCAGGGGTCAGTGCTGGGTCCTCTGTTATATGTGGTATACCCCAGGGGTCAGTGCTGGGTCCTCTGTTATATGTGGTGTACCCCAGGGGTCAGTGCTGGGTCCTCTGGTATATGTGGTGTATCCCAGAGGTCAGTGCTGGGTCCTCTGGTATATGTGGTGTACCCCAGGGGTCAGTGCTGGGTCCTCTGGTATATGTGGTGTACCCCAGGGGTCAGTGCTGGGTCCTCTGGTATATGTGGTGTACCCCAGGGGTCAGTGCTGGGTCCTCTGTTATATGTGGTGTATCCCAGAGGTCAGTGCTGGGTCCTCTGGTATATGTGATGTACCCCAGGGGTCAGTGCTGGTCCTCTCTTCTATGTGATGTACCCCAGGGGTCAGTGCTGGGTCCTCTGGTATATGTGATGTACCCCAGGGGTCAGTGCTGGGTCCTCTGGTATATGTGGTGTACCCCAGGGGTCAGTGCTGGGTCCTCTGGTATATGTGGTGTACCCCTGGGGTCAGTGCTAGGTCCTCTGTTATATGAGGTGTACCCCAGAGGTCAGTGCTGGCTCCTCTGTTCTATGTGATGTACCCCAGGGATCAGTGCCGGGTCCTCTATTATATGCAGTGTACCCCAGGGGTCAGTGCTGGGTCCTCTGATATATGTGGTGTACCCCAGAGGTCAGTGCTGGGTCCTCTGGTATATGTGGTGTACCCCAGGGGTCAGTGCTGGGTCCTCTGGTATATGTGATGTACCCCAGGGGTCAGTGCTGGATCCTCTGGTATATGTGGTGTACCCCAGGGGTCAGTGC
The DNA here is from genome assembly GCF_031893055.1 of Leptodactylus fuscus. Classification (NCBI taxonomy): domain Eukaryota; kingdom Metazoa; phylum Chordata; class Amphibia; order Anura; family Leptodactylidae; genus Leptodactylus; species Leptodactylus fuscus. The sequence goes on along the minus strand of NC_134269.1, from coordinate 12,409,033 downwards.
TGGGTCCTCTGGTATATGTGGTGTACCCCAGGGGTCAGTGCTGGCTCCTCTGTTCTATGTGGTGTATCCCAGGGGTCAGTGCTGGGTACTCTGGTATATGTGATGTACCCCAGGGGTCAGTGCTGGGTCCTCTGGTATATGTGATGTACCCCAGGGGTCAGTGCTGGGTCCTCTGGTATATGTGATGTACCCTAGGGGTCAGTGCTGGGTCCTCTGGTACATGTGGTGTACCCCAGGGGTCAGTGCTGGGTCCTCTGGTATATGTGATGTACCCCAGGGGTCAGTGCTGGCTCCTCTGTTCTATGTGGTGTATCCCAGGGGTCAGTGCCGGGTCCTCTGGTATATGTGGTGTACCCCAGGGGTCAGTGCTGGGTCCTCTGGTGTATGTGGTGTACCCCAGAGGTCAGTGCTGGCTCCTCTGTTCTATGTGGTGTATCCCAGGGGTCAGTGCTGGGTACTCTGGTATATGTGATGTACCCCAGGGGTCAGTGCTGGCTCCTCTGGTATATGTGATGTACCCCAGGGGTCAGTGCTGGCTCCTCTGTTCTATGTGGTGTATCCCAGGGGTCAGTGCCGGGTCCTCTGGTATATGTGGTGTACCCCAGGGGTCAGTGCTGGGTCCTCCGGTATATGTGATGTACCCCAGGGGTCAGTGCTGGGTCCTCTGTTTTATGTGATGTACCCCAGGGGTCAGTGCTGGGTCCTCTGTTATATGTGGTGTACCCCAGGGGTCAGTTCTGGGTCCTCTGGTATATGTGATGTACCCCAGGGGTCAGTGCTGGGTCCTCTGGTATATGTGGTATACCCCAGGGGTCAGTGCTGGGTCCTCTGCTATATGTGGTGTACCCCAGGGGTCAGTGCTGGGTCCTCTGGTATATGTGGTGTACCCCAGGGGTCAGTGCTGGGTCCTCTGGTATATGTGGTGTACCCCAGGGGTCAGTGCTGGGTCCTCTGGTATATGTGGTATACCCCAGGGGTCAGTGCTGGGTCCTCTGGTATATGTGATGTACCCCAGGGGTCAGTGCTGGGTCCTCTGTTATATGTGGTGTACCCCAGGGGTCAGTGCCGGGTCCTCTGGTATATGTGGTGTACCCCAGGGGTCAGTGCTGGGTCCTCTGGTGTATGTGGTGTACCCCAGGGGTCAGTGCTGGCTCCTCTGTTCTATGTGGTGTATCCCAGGGGTCAGTGCTGGGTACTCTGGTATATGTGATGTACCCCAGGGGTCAGTGCTGGGTCCTCTGGTATATGTGATGTACCCCAGGGGTCAGTGCTGGCTCCTCTGTTCTATGTGGTGTATCCCAGGGGTCAGTGCCGGGTCCTCTGGTATATGTGGTGTACCCCAGGGGTCAGTGCTGGGTCCTCTGCTATATGTGGTGTACCCCAGGGGTCAGTGCTGGGTCCTCTGTTATATGTGATGTACCCCAGGGGTCAGTGCTGGGTCCTCTGTTATATGTGGTGTACCCCAGGGGTCAGTTCTGGGTCCTCTGTTATATGTGGTGTACCCCAGGGGTCAGTTCTGGGTCCTCTGTTATATGTGATGTACCCCAGGGGTCAGTGCTGGGTCCTCTGTTATATGTGGTGTACCCCAGGGGTCAGTGCTGGGTCCTCTGGTATATGTGGTGTACCCCAGGGGTCAGTGCTGGGTCCTCTGGTGTATGTGGTGTACCCCAGGGGTCAGTGCTGGGTCCTCTGGTATATGTGGTGTACCCCAGGGGTCAGTGCTGGGTCCTCTGGTATATGTGGTGTACCCCAGGGGTCAGTGCTGGGTCCTCTGTTATATGTGGTATACCCCAGGGGTCAGTGCTGGGTCCTCTGGTGTATGTGGTGTACCCCAGGGGTCAGTGCTGGGTCCTCTGGTATATGTGGTGTATCCCAGGGGTCAGTGCTGGGTCCTCTGGTATATGTGGTGTACCCCAGGGATCAGTGCTGGGTCCTCTGGTATATGTGGTGTACCCCAGGGGTCAGTGCTGGGTCCTCTGTTATATGTGGTGTACCCCAGGGGTCAGTGCTGGGTCCTCTGGTATATGTGGTGTACCCCAGGGGTCAGTGCTAGGTCCTCTGTTATATGAGGTGTACCCCAGAGGTCAGTGCTGGCTCCTCTGTTCTATGTGATGTACCCCAGGGATCAGTGCCGGGTCCTCTATTATATGCAGTGTACCCCAGGGGTCAGTGCTGGGTCCTCTGGTATATGTGATGTACCCCAGGGGTCAGTGCTGGGTCCTCTGGTATATGTGATGTACCCCAGGGGTCAGTGCTGGGTCCTCTGCTGTATGTGGTGTACCCCAGGGGTCAGTGCTGGCTCCTCTGTTATATGTGGTGTACCCCAGAGGACAGTGCTGGGTCCTCTGGTATATGTGGTGTAACCCAGGGGTCAGTGCTGGGTCCTCTGGTATATGTGGTGTACCCCAGGGGTCAGTGCTGGGTCCTCTGGTATATGTGGTGTATCCCAGAGGTCAGTGCTGGGTCCTCTGGTATATGTGGTGTACCCCAGGGGTCAGTGCTGGGTCCTCTGGTATATGTGGTATACCCCAGGGGTCAGTGCTGGGTCCTCTGGTATATGTGGTGTACCCCAGGGGTCAGTGCTGGGTCCTCTGTTATATGTGGTGTATCCCAGAGGTCAGTGCTGGGTCCTCTGGTATATGTGATGTACCCCAGGGGTCAGTGCTGGTCCTCTCTTCTATGTGATGTACCCCAGGGGTCAGTGCTGGGTCCTCTGGTATATGTGATGTACCCCAGGGGTCAGTGCTGGGTCCTCTGGTATATGTGGTGTACCCCAGGGGTCAGTGCTGGGTCCTCTGGTATATGTGGTGTACCCCTGGGGTCAGTGCTAGGTCCTCTGTTATATGAGGTGTACCCCAGAGGTCAGTGCTGGCTCCTCTGTTCTATGTGATGTACCCCAGGGATCAGTGCCGGGTCCTCTATTATATGCAGTGTACCCCAGGGGTCAGTGCTGGGTCCTCTGATATATGTGGTGTACCCCAGAGGTCAGTGCTGGGTCCTCTGGTATATGTGGTGTACCCCAGGGGTCAGTGCCGGGTCCTCTGGTATATGTGATGTACCCCAGGGGTCAGTGCTGGGTCCTCTGGTATATGTGATGTACCCCAGGGGTCAGTGCTGGGTCCTCTGGTATATGTGATGTACCCCAGGGGTCAGTGCTGGGTCCTCTGTTATATGTGGTGTACCCCAGGGGTCAGTGCCGGGTCCTCTGTTATATGTGATGTACCCCAGAGGTCAGTGCTGGCTCCTCTGTTCTATGTGGTGTACCCCAGGGGTCAGTGCTGGGTACTCTGGTATATGTGATGTACCCCAGGGGTCAGTGCTGGCTCCTCTGGTATATGTGATGTACCCCAGGGGTCAGTGCTGGCTCCTCTGGTATATGTGATGTATCCCAGGGGTCAGTGCTGGGTCCTCTGGTATATGTGGTGTACCCCAGGGGTCAGTGCTGGGTCCTCTGGTATATGTGATGTACCCCAGGGGTCAGTGCTGGGTCCTCTGTTATATGTGATGTACCCCAGGGGTCAGTGCTGGGTCCTCTGTTATATGTGGTGTACCCCAGGGGTCAGTTCTGGGTCCTCTGGTATATGTGATGTACCCCAGGGGTCAGTGCTGGGTCCTCTGGTATATGTGGTATACCCCAGGGGTCAGTGCTGGGTCCTCTGTTATATGTGGTGTACCCTAGGGGTCAGTGCTGGGTCCTCTGCTATATGTGGTGTACCCCAGGGGTCAGTGCTGGGTCCTCTGGTATATGTGGTGTACCCCAGGGGTCAGTGCTGGCTCCTCTGTTATATGTGGTGTACCCCAGGGGTCAGTTCTGGGTCCTCTGGTATATGTGATGTACCCCAGGGGTCAGTGCTGGGTCCTCTGGTATATGTGGTATACCCCAGGGGTCAGTGCTGGGTCCTCTGGTATATGTGGTGTACCCCAGGGGTCAGTGCTGGGTCCTCTGCTATATGTGGTGTACCCCAGGGGTCAGTGCTGGGTCCTCTGGTATATGTGGTGTACCCCAGGGGTCAGTGCTGGCTCCTCTGGTATATGTGGTGTACCCCAGGGGTCAGTGCTGGGTCCTCTGGTATATGTGGTGTACCCCAGGGGTCAGTGCTGGGTCCTCTGGTATATGTGGTATACCCCAGGGGTCAGTGCTGGGTCCTCTGGTATATGTGATGTACCCCAGGGGTCAGTGCCGGGTCCTCTGGTATATGTGGTGTACCCCAGGGGTCAGTGCTGGGTCCTCTGGTGTATGTGGTGTACCCCAGGGGTCAGTGCTGGCTCCTCTGTTCTATGTGGTGTATCCCAGGGGTCAGTGCTGGGTACTCTGGTATATGTGATGTACCCCAGGGGTCAGTGCTGGGTCCTCTGGTATATGTGATGTACCCCAGGGGTCAGTGCTGGCTCCTCTGTTCTATGTGGTGTATCCCAGGGGTCAGTGCCGGGTCCTCTGGTATATGTGGTGTACCCCAGGGGTCAGTGCTGGGTCCTCTGCTATATGTGGTGTACCCCAGGGGTCAGTGCTGGGTCCTCTGGTATATGTGATGTACCCCAGGGGTCAGTGCTGGCTCCTCTGTTCTATGTGGTGTATCCCAGGGGTCAGTGCCGGGTCCTCTGGTATATGTGGTGTACCCCAGGGGTCAGTGCTGGGTCCTCTGCTATATGTGGTGTACCCCAGGGGTCAGTGCTGGGTCCTCTGTTATATGTGATGTACCCCAGGGGTCAGTGCTGGGTCCTCTGTTATATGTGGTGTACCCCAGGGGTCAGTGCTGGGTCCTCTGTTATATGTGGTGTACCCCAGGGGTCAGTTCTGGGTCCTCTGTTATATGTGATGTACCCCAGGGGTCAGTTCTGGGTCCTCTGTTATATGTGATGTACCCCAGGGGTCAGTGCTGGGTCCTCTGGTATATGTGGTGTACCCCAGGGGTCAGTGCTGGGTCCTATGGTGTATGTGGTGTACCCCAGGGGTCAGTGCCGGGTCCTCTGGTATATGTGGTGTACCCCAGGGGTCAGTGCTGGGTCCTCTGGTATATGTGGTGTACCCCAGGGGTCAGTGCTGGGTCCTCTGGTATATGTGGTGTACCCCAGGGGTCAGTGCTGGGTCCTCTGGTATATGTGGTGTACCCCAGGGGTCAGTGCTGGGTCCTCTGGTATATGTGGTGTACCCCAGGGGTCAGTGCTGGGTCCTCTGGTATATGTGGTGTACCCCAGGGGTCAGTTCTGGGTCCTCTGTTATATGTGATGTACCCCAGGGGTCAGTTCTGGGTCCTCTGTTATATGTGGTGTACCCCAGGGGTCAGTGCTGGGTCCTCTGGTATATGTGGTGTACCCCAGGGGTCAGTGCTGGGTCCTCTGGTATATGTGGTGTACCCCAGGGGTCAGTGCTGGGTCCTCTGGTATATGTGGTGTACCCCAGGGGTCAGTGCTGGGTCCTCTGGTATATGTGGTGTACCCCAGGGGTCAGTGCTGGGTCCTCTGGTATATGTGGTGTACCCCAGAGGTCAGTGCTGGGTCCTCTGGTATATGTGGTGTACCCCAGGGGTCAGTGCTGGGTCCTCTGGTATATGTGGTGTACCCCAGGGGTCAGTGCTGGGTCCTCTGGTATATGTGATGTACCCCAGGGGTCAGTGCTGGGTCCTCTGTTATATGAGGTGTACCCCAGAGGTCAGTGCTGGCTCCTCTGTTCTATGTGGTGTATCCCAGGGGTCAGTGCTGGGTACTCTGGTATATGTGATGTACCCCAGGGGTCAGTGCTGGCTCCTCTGGTATATGTGATGTACCCCAGGGGTCAGTGCTGGCTCCTCTGTTCTATGTGGTGTATCCCAGGGGTCAGTGCTGGGTCCTCTGTTATATGTGGTGTACCCCAGGGGTCAGTGCTGGGTCCTCTGTTATATGTGGTGTACCCCAGGGGTCAGTGCTGGGTCCTCTGCTATATGTGGTGTACCCCAGGGGTCAGTGCTGGGTCCTCTGTTATATGTGATGTACCCCAGGGGTCAGTGCTGGGTCCTCTGTTATATGTGGTGTACCCCAGGGGTCAGTTCTGGGTCCTCTGTTATATGTGATGTACCCCAGGGGTCAGTTCTGGGTCCTCTGTTATATGTGGTGTACCCCAGGGGTCAATGCTGGGTCCTCTGCTATATGTGGTGTACCCCAGGGGTCAGTGCTGGGTCCTCTGGTATATGTGGTGTACCCCAGGGGTCAGTGCTGGGTCCTCTGGTATATGTGGTGTACCCCAGGGGTCAGTGCTGGGTCCTCTGCTATATGTGGTGTACCCCAGGGGTCAGTGCTGGGTCCTCTGGTATATGTGGTGTACCCCAGGGGTCAGTGCTGGCTCCTCTGGTATATGTGGTGTACCCCAGGGGTCAGTGCTGGGTCCTCTGGTATATGTGGTGTACCCCAGGGGTCAGTGCTGGGTCCTCTGGTATATGTGGTATACCCCAGGGGTCAGTGCTGGGTCCTCTGGTATATGTGATGTACCCCAGGGGTCAGTGCTGGGTCCTCTGTTATATGTGGTGTACCCCAGGGGTCAGTGCCGGGTCCTCTGGTATATGTGGTGTACCCCAGGGGTCAGTGCTGGGTCCTCTGGTGTATGTGGTGTACCCCAGGGGTCAGTGCTGGGTCCTCTGGTATATGTGATGTACCCCAGGGGTCAGTGCTGGCTCCTCTGTTCTATGTGGTGTATCCCAGGGGTCAGTGCCGGGTCCTCTGGTATATGTGGTGTACCCCAGGGGTCAGTAATGGGTCCTCTGTTATATGTGATGTACCCCAGGGGTCAGTGCTGGGTCCTCTGCTATATGTGGTGTACCCCAGGGGTCAGTGCTGGGTACTCTGGTATATGTGATGTACCCCAGGGGTCAGTGCTGGGTCCTCTGGTATATGTGATGTACCCCAGGGGTCAGTGCTGGCTCCTCTGTTCTATGTGGTGTATCCCAGGGGTCAGTGCCGGGTCCTCTGGTATATGTGGTGTACCCCAGGGGTCAGTGCTGGGTCCTCTGTTATATGTGATGTACCCCAGGGGTCAGTGCTGGGTCCTCTGCTATATGTGGTGTACCCCAGGGGTCAGTGCTGGGTCCTCTGTTATATGTGATGTACCCCAGGGGTCAGTGCTGGGTCCTCTGCTATATGTGGTGTACCCCAGGGGTCAGTTCTGGGTCCTCTGTTATATGTGATGTACCCCAGGGGTCAGTTCTGGGTCCTCTGTTATATGTGGTGTACCCCAGGGGTCAGTGCTGGGTCCTCTGGTATATGTGGTGTACCCCAGGGGTCAGTGCTGGGTCCTCTGCTATATGTGGTGTACCCCAGGGGTCAGTGCTGGGTCCTCTGGTATATGTGGTGTACCCCAGGGGTCAGTGCTGGGTCCTCTGCTATATGTGGTGTACCCCAGGGGTCAGTGCTGGGTCCTCTGGTATTTGTGGTGTACCCCAGGGGTCAGTGCCGGGTCCTCTGGTATATGTGGTGTACCCCAGGGGTCAGTGCTGGGTCCTCTGGTGTATGTGGTGTACCCCAGGGGTCAGTGCTGGGTCCTCTGGTATATGTGGTGTACCCCAGGGGTCAGTGCTGGGTCCTCTGGTATATGTGATGTACCCCAGGGGTCAGTGCTGGGTCCTCTGGTGTATGTGGTGTACCCCAGGGGTCAGTGCTGGGTCCTCTGGTATATGTGGTGTACCCCAGGGGTCAGTGCTGGGTCCTCTGGTGTATGTGGTGTACCCCAGGGGTCAGTGCTGGGTCCTCTGCTGTATGTGATGTACCCCAGGGGTCAGTGCTGGGTCCTCTGGTATATGTGATGTACCCCAGGGGTCAGTGCTGGCTCCTCTGTTCTATGTGGTGTACCCCAGGGGTCAGTGCTGGGTCCTCTGCTATATGTGGTGTACCCCAGGGGTCAGTGCTGGGTCCTCTGTTATATGTGATGTACCCCATGGGTCAGTGCTGGGTCCTCTGTTATATGTGGTGTACCCCAGGGGTCAGTTCTGGGTCCTCTGTTATATGTGATGTACCCCAGGGGTCAGTTCTGGGTCCTCTGTTATATGTGGTGTACCCCAGGGGTCAGTGCTGGGTCCTCTGCTATATGTGGTGTACCCCAGGGGTCAGTGCTGGGTCCTCTGCTATATGTGGTGTACCCCAGGGGTCAGTGCTGGGTCCTCTGGTATATGTGGTGTACCCCAGGGGTCAGTGCTGGCTCCTCTGGTATATGTGGTGTACCCCAGGGGTCAGTGCTGGATCCTCTGGTATATGTGGTGTACCCCAGGGGTCAGTGCTGGGTCCTCTGGTATATGTGGTATACCCCAGGGGTCAGTGCTGGGTCCTCTGGTATATGTGATGTACCCCAGGGGTCAGTGTTGGGTCCTCTGTTATATGTGGTGTACCCCAGGGGTCAGTGCCGGATCCTCTGGTGTATGTGGTGTACCCCAGGGGTCAGTGCTGGCTCCTCTGTTCTATGTGGTGTATCCCAGGGGTCAGTGCTGGGAACTCTGGTATATGTGATGTACCCCAGGGGTCAGTGCTGGGTCCTCTGGTATATGTGATGTACCCCAGGGGTCAGTGCTGGCTCCTCTGTTCTATGTGGTGTATCCCAGGGGCCAGTGCCGGGTCCTCCGGTATATGTGGTGTACCCCAGGGGTCAGTGCTGGGTCCTCTGTTATATGTGGTGTACCCCAGGGGTCAGTGCTGGGTCCTCTGCTATATGTGGTGTACCCCAGGGGTCAGTGCTGGGTCCTCTGTTATATGTGATGTACCCCAGGGGTCAGTGCTGGGTCCTCTGTTATATGTGGTGTACCCCAGGGGTCAGTTCTGGGTCCTCTGGTATATGTGATGTACCCCAGGGGTCAGTGCTGGGTCCTCTGTTCTATGTGGTGTATCCCAGGGGTCAGTGCTGGGTCCTCTGGTATATGTGATGTACCCCAGGGGTCAGTGCTAGGTCCTCTGTTATATGCAGTGTACCCCAGAGGTCAGTGCTGGCTCCTCTGTTCTATGTGATGTACCCCAGGGGTCAGTGCTGGGTCCTCTGGTATATGTGATGTACCCCAGGGGTCAGTTCTGGGTCCTCTGTTATATGTGGTGTACCCCAGGGGTCAGTGCTGGGTCCTCTGGTATATGTGGTGTACCCCAGGGGTCAGTGCTGGGTCCTCTGCTATATGTGGTGTACCCCAGGGGTCAGTGCTGGGTCCTCTGGTATATGTGGTGTACCCCAGGGGTCAGTGTCGGGTCCTCTGGTATATGTGGTGTACCCCAGGGGTCAGTGCTGGGTCCTCTGGTGTATGTGGTGTACCCCAGGGGTCAGTGCTGGGTCCTCTGGTATATGTGGTGTACCCCAGGGGTCAGTGCTGGGTCCTATGGTATATGTGGTATACCCCAGGGGTCAGTGCTGGGTCCTCTGGTATATGTGATGTACCCCAGGGGTCAGTGCTGGGTCCTCTGTTATATGTGGTGTACCCCAGGGGTCAGTGCCGGGTCCTCTGTTATATGTGATGTACCCCAGGGGTCAGTGCTGGGTCCTCTGTTATATGTGGTGTACCCCAGGGGTCAGTTCTGGGTCCTCTGTTATATGTGATGTACCCCAGGGGTCAGTTCTGGGTCCTCTGTTATATGTGGTGTACCCCAGGGGTCAGTGCTGGGTCCTCTGGTATATGTGGTGTACCCCAGGGGTCAGTGCTGGGTCCTCTGCTATATGTGGTGTACCCCAGGGGTCAGTGCTGGGTCCTCTGGTATATGTGGTGTACCCCAGGGGTCAGTGCTGGGTCCTCTGGTATATGTGGTGTACCCCAGGGGTCAGTGCGAGGTCCTCTGGTATATGTGGTGTACCCCAGGGGTCAGTGCTGGTTCCTCTGGTGTATGTGGTGTACCCCAGGGGTCAGTGCTGGGTCCTCTGGTATATGTGGTGTACCCCAGGGGTCAGTGCTGGGTCCTCTGGTATATGTGATGTACCCCAGGGGTGAGTGCTGGGTCCTCTGGTATATGTGGTGTACCCCAGGGGTCAGTGCTGGGTCCTCTGGTGTATGTGGTGTACCCCAGGGGTCAGTGCTGGGTCCTCTGGTATATGTGGTGTACCCCAGGGGTCAGTGCTGGGTCCTCTGGTGTATGTGGTGTACCCCAGGGGTCAGTGCTGGGTCCTCTGGTATATGTGGTGTACCCCAGGGGTCAGTGCTGGGTCCTCTAGTATATGTGGTGTACCCCAGGGGTCAGTGCTGGGTCCTCTGGTATATTTGGTGTACCCCAAGGGTCAGTGCTGGGTCCTCTGGTATATGTGGTGTACCCCAGGGGTCAGTGCTGGGTCCTCTGGTATATGTGGTGTACCCCAGGGGTCAGTGCTAGGTCCTCTGTTATATGAGGTGTACCCCAGAGGTCAGTGCTGGCTCCTCTGTTCTATGTGATGTACCCCAGGGATCAGTGCCGGGTCCTCTATTATATGCAGTGTACCCCAGAGGTCAGTGCTGGGTCCTCTGGTATATGTGATGTACCCCAGGGGTCAGTGCTGGGTCCTCTGGTATATGTGATGTACCCCAGGGGTCAGTGCTGGGTCCTCTGGTATATGTGATGTACCCCAGGGGTCAGTGCTGGCTCCTCTGTTCTATGTGGTGTATCCCAGGGGTCAGTGCTGGGTACTCTGGTACATGTGATGTACCCCAGGGGTCAGTGCTGGGTCCTCTGGTATATGTGATGTACCCCAGGGGTCAGTGCCGGCTCCTCTGTTCTATGTGGTGTATCCCAGGGGTCAGTGCTGGGTCCTCTGGTATATGTGGTGTACCCCAGGGGTCAGTGCTGGGTCCTCTGTTATATGTGGTGTACCCCAGGGGTCAGTGCTGGGTCCTCTGCTATATGTGGTGTACCCCAGGGGTCAGTGCTGGGTCCTCTGTTATATGTGATGTACCCCAGGGGTCAGTGCTGGGTCCTCTGGTATATGTGGTGTACCCCAGGGGTCAGTGCTGGGTCCTCTGGTATATGTGGTGTACCCCAGGGGTCAGTGCTAGGTCCTCTGTTATATGAGGTGCACCCCAGAGGTCAGTGCTGGCTCCTCTGTTCTATGTGATGTACCCTAGGGATCAGTGCCGGGTCCTCTATTATATGCAGTGTACCCCAGAGGTCAGTGCTGGGTCCTCTGGTATATGTGATGTACCCCAGGGGTCAGTGCTGGGTCCTCTGGTATATGTGATGTACCCCAGGGGTCAGTGCTGGGTCCTCTGGTATATGTGATGTACCCCAGGGGTCAGTGCTGGGTCCTCTGGTATATGTGGTGTACCCCAGGGGTCAGTGCCGGGTCCTCTGGTATATGTGGTGTACCCCAGGGGTCAGTGCTGGGTCCTCTGTTATATGTGGTGTACCCCAGGGGTCAGTGCTGGGTCCTCTGCTGTATGTGGTGTACCCCAGGGGTCAGTGCTGGGTCCTCTGTTATATGTGGTGTACCCCAGGGGTCAGTGCTGGCTCCTCTGTTCTATGTGGTGTATCCCAGGGGTCAGTGCCGGGTCCTCTGGTATATGTGGTGTACCCCAGGGGTCAGTGCTGGGTCCTCTGTTATATGTGATGTACCCCAGGGGTCAGTGCTGGGTCCTCTGTTATATGTGGTGTATCCCAGGGGTCAGTTCTGGGTCCTCTGTTATATGTGATGTACCCCAGGGGTCAGTTCTGGGTCCTCTGTTATATGTGGTGTACCCCAGGGGTCAGTGCTGGGTCCTTTGGTATATGTGGTGTACCCCAGGGGTCAGTGCTGGGTACTCTGGTATATGTGATGTACCCCAGGGGTCAGTGCTGGCTCCTCTGTTCTATGTGGTGTATCCCAGGGGTCAGTGCTGGGTACTCTGTTCTATGTGGTGTATCCCAAAGGTCAGTGCTGGGTACTCTGCTATATGTGATGTACCCCAGGGGTCAGTGCTGGGTCCTCTGCTATATGTGGTGTACCCCAGGGGTCAGTGCTGGGTCCTCTAGTATATGTGGTGTACCCCAGGGATCAGTGCCGGGTCCTCTGTTATATGTGGTGTACCCCAGGGGTCAGTGCTGGGTCCTCTGCTATATGTGGTGTACCCCAGGGGTCAGTGCTGGGTCCTCTGGTATATGTGGTGTACCCCAGGGGTCAGTGCAGGCTCCTCTGGTATATGTGGTATACCCCAGGGGTCAGTGCTGGGTCCTCTGGTATATGTGATGTACCCCAGGGGTCAGTGCTGGGTCCTCTGTTATATGTGGTGTACCCCAGGGGTCAGTGCTGGGTCCTCTGGTGTATGTGGTGTACCCCAGGGGTCAGTGCTGGGTCCTCTGGTATATGTGGTGTACCCCAGGGGTCAGTGCTGGGTCCTCTGGTATATGTGATGTACCCCAGGGGTCAGTGCTGGGTCCTCTGCTGTATGTGATGTACCCCAGGGGTCAGTGCTGGGTCCTCTGCTGTATGTGATGTACCCCAGGGGTCAGTGCCGGGTCCTCTGGTATATGTGGTGTACCCCAGGGGTCAGTACTGGGTCCTCTGGTGTATGTGGTGTACCCCAGGGGTCAGTGCTGGGTCCTCTGGTATATGTGGTGTACCCCAGGGGTCAGTGCTGGGTCCTCTAGTATATGTGGTGTACCCCAGAGGTCAGTGCTGGGTCCTCTGGTATATGTGGTGTACCCCAGGGGTCAGTGCCGGGTCCTCTGGTATATGTGGTGTACCCCAGGGGTCAGTGCTGGGTCCTCTGGTATATGTGGTGTACCCCAGGGGTCAGTGCTGGGTCCTCTGGTATATGTGATGTACCCCAGGGGTCAGTGCTGGCTCCTCTGTTCTATGTGGTGTATCCCAGGGGTCAGTGCCGGGTCCTCTGGTATATGTGGTGTACCCCAGGGGTCAGTGCTGGGTCCTCTGTTATATGTGGTGTACCCCAGGGGTCAGTGCTGGGTCCTCTGTTATATGTGATGTACCCCAGGGGTCAGTGCTGGGTCCTCTGTTATATGTGGTGTACCCCAGGGGTCAGTTCTGGGTCCTCTGTTATATGTGATGTACCCCAGGGGTCAGTTCTGGGTCCTCTGGTATATGTGGTTTACCCCAGGGGTCAGTGCTGGGTCCTCTGGTGTATGTGGTGTACCCCAGGGGTCAGTGCTGGCTCCTCTGGTATATGTGGTGTACCCCAGGGGTCAGTGCTGGGTCCTCTGGTATATGTGGTGTACCCCAGGGGTCAGTGCTGGGTCCTCTGGTATATGTGATGTACCCCAGGGGTCAGTGCTGGCTCCTCTGTTCTATGTGGTGTATCCCAGGGGTCAGTGCCGGGTCCTCTGGTATATGTGGTGTACCCCAGGGGTCAGTGCTGGGTCCTCTGTTATATGTGGTGTACCCCAGGGGTCAGTGCTGGGTCCTCTGCTATATGTGGTGTACCCCAGGGGTCAGTGCTGGGTCCTCTGTTATATGTGATGTACCCCAGGGGTCAGTGCTGGGTCCTCTGTTATATGTGGTGTACCCCAGGGGTCAGTTCTGGGTCCTCTGTTATATGTGATGTACCCCAGGGGTCAGTTCTGGGTCCTCTGTTATATGTGGTGTACCCCAGGGGTCAGTGCTGGGTCCTCTGGTATATGTGGTGTACCCCAGGGGTCAGTGCTGGGTCCTCTGCTATATGTGGTGTACCCCAGGGGTCAGTGCTGGGTCCTCTGGTGTATGTGGTGTACCCCAGGGGTCAGTGCTGGCTCCTCTGGTATATGTGGTGTACCCCAGGGGTCAGTGCTGGGTCCTCTGGTATATGTGGTGTACCCCAGGGGTCAGTGCTGGGTCCTCTGGTATATGTGGTGTACCCCAGGGGTCAGTGCTGGGTCCTCTGGTATATGTGGTGTACCCCAGGGGTCAGTGCTGGCTCCTCTGGTATATGTGGTGTACCCCAGGGGTCAGTGCTGGGTCCTCTGGTATATGTGGTGTACCCCAGGGGTCAGTGCTGGGTCCTCTGGTATATGTGGTATACCCCAGTGGTCAGTGCTGGGTCCTCTGGTATATGTGTTGTACCCCAGGGGTCAGTGCTGGGTCCTCTGTTATATGTGGTGTACCCCAGAGGTCAGTGCCGGGTCCTCTGGTATATGTGGTGTACCCAAGGGGTCAGTGCTGGGTCCTCTGGTGTATGTGGTGTACCTCAGGGGTCAGTGCTGGGTCCTCTGGTATATGTGGTGTACCCCAGGGGTCAGTGCTGGGTCCTCTAGTATATGTGGTGTACCCCAGGGGTCAGTGCTGGGTCCTCTGGTATATGTGGTGTACCCCAGGGGTCAGTGCTGGGTCCTCTGGTATATGTGGTGTACCCCAGGGGTCAGTGCTAGGTCCTCTGTTATATGAGGTGTACCCCAGAGGTCAGTGCTGGCTCCTCTGTTCTATGTGATGTACCCCAGGGATCAGTGCCGGGTCCTCTATTATATGCAGTGTACCCCAGAGGTCAGTGCTGGGTCCTCTGGTATATGTGGTGTACCCCAGGGGTCAGTGCTGGGTCCTCTGGTATATGTGGTGTACCCCAGGGGTCAGTGCTGGGTCCTCTGTTATATGAGGTGTACCCCAGAGGTCAGTGCTGGCTCCTCTGTTCTATGTGGTGTATCCCAGGGGTCAGTGCTGGGTCCTCTGGTATATGTGATGTACCCCAGGGGTCAGTGCTGGGTCCTCTGGTATATGTGGTGTACCCCAGGGATCAGTGCTGGGTCCTCTGGTATATGTGGTGTACCCCAGGGGTCAGTGCTGGGTCCTCTGGTATATGTGGTGTACCCCAGAGGTCAGTGCTGGGTCCTCTGGTATATGTGATGTACCCCAGGGGTCAGTGCTGGGTCCTCTGTTATATGAGGTGTACCCCAGAGGTCAGTGCTGGCTCCTCTGTTCTATGTGGTGTATCCCAGGGGTCAGTGCTGGGTACTCTGGTATATGTGATGTACCCCAGGGGTCAGTGCTGGGTCCTCTGGTATATGTGGTGTACCCCAGGGATCAGTGCTGGGTCCTCTGTTATATGTGGTGTATCCCAGGGGTCAGTGCTGGGTCCTCTGGTATATGTGGTGTACCCCAGGGGTCAGTGCTGGGTCCTCTGGTATATGTGATGTACCCCAGGGGTCAGTGCTGGCTCCTCTGTTATATGTGGTGTATCCCAGGGGTCAGTGCCGGGTCCTCTGGTATATGTAGTGTACCCCAGGGCTCAGTGCTGGGTCCTCTGTTATATGTGGTGTACCCCAGGGGTCAGTGCTGGGTCCTCTGCTATATGTGGTGTACCCCAGGGGTCAGTGCTGGGTCCTCTGGTATATGTGATGTACCCCAGGGGTCAGTGCTGGGTCCTCTGGTGTATGTGATGTACCCCAGGGATCAGTGCTGGGTCCTCTGTTATATGTGGTGTACCCCAGGGGTCAGTTCTGGGTCCTCTGTTATATGTGATGTACCCCAGGGGTCAGTTCTGGGTCCTCTGTTATATGTGGTGTACCCCAGGGGTCAGTGCTGGGTCCTCTGGTATATGTGGTGTACCCCAGGGGTCAGTGCTGGGTCCTCTGGTATATGTGGTGTACCCCAGGGGTCAGTGCTGGGTCCTCTGGTGTATGTGGTGTACCCCAGGGGTCAGTGCTGGGTCCTCTGGTATATGTGATGTACCCCAGGGGTCAGTGCTGGGTCCTCTGTTATATGTGGTGTACCCCAGGGGTCAGTGCCAGGTCCTCTGGTATATGTGGTGTACCCCAGGGGTCAGTGCTGGGTCCTCTGGTATATGTGGTGTACCCCAGGGGTCAGTGCTGGGTCCTCTGGTATATGTGATGTACCCCAGGGGTCAGTGCTGGGTCCTCTGGTGTATGTGGTGTACCCCAGGGGTCAGTGCTGGGTCCTCTGGTATATGTGGTGTACCCCAGGGGTCAGTGCTGGGTCCTCTGGTATATGTGATGTACCCCAGGGGTCAGTGCTGGGTCCTCTGCTGTATGTGATGTACCCCAGGGGTCAGTGCTGGGTCCTCTGGTATATGTGGTGTACCCCAGGGGTCAGTGCTGGGTCCTCTGCTGTATGTGATGTACCCCAGGGGTCAGTGCTGGGTCCTCTGCTGTATGTGATGTACCCCAGGGGTCAGTGCCGGGTCCTCTGGTATATGTGGTGTACCCCAGGGGTCAGTGCTGGGTCCTCTGGTGTATGTGGTGTACCCCAGGGGTCAGTGCTGGGTCCTCTGGTATATGTGGTGTACCCCAGGGGTCAGTGCTGGGTCCTCTAGTATATGTGGTGTACCCCAGGGGTCAGTGCTGGGTCCTCTGGTATATGTGGTGTACCCCAGGGGTCAGTGCTGGGTCCTCTGGTATATGTGATGTACCCCAGGGGTCAGTGCTGGCTCCTCTGTTCTATGTGGTGTATCCCAGGGGTCAGTGCCGGGTCCTCTGGTATATGTGGTGTACCCCAGGGGTCAGTGCTGGGTCCTCTGTTATATGTGGTGTACCCCAGGGGTCAGTGCTGGGTCCTCTGCTATATGTGGTGTACCCCAGGGGTCAGTGCTGGGTCCTCTGTTATATGTGATGTACCCCAGGGGTCAGTGCTGGGTCCTCTGTTATATGTGGTGTACCCCAGGGGTCAGTGCTGGGTCCTCTGCTATATGTGGTGTACCCCAGGGGTCAGTTCTGGGTCCTCTGTTATATGTGATGTACCCCCGGGGTCAGTTCTGGGTCCTCTGTTATATGTGGTGTACCCCAGGGGTCAGTGCTGGGTCCTCTGGTATATGTGGTGTACCCCAGGGGTCAGTGCTGGGTCCTCTGCTATATGTGGTATACCCCAGGGGTCAGTGCTGGGTCCTCTGTTATATGTGGTGTACCCCAGGGGTCAGTGCTGGGTCCTCTGGTATATGTGGTGTACCCCAGGGGTCAGTGCTGGGTCCTCTGGTATATGTGGTGTACCCCAGGGGTCAGTGCTGGCTCCTCTGGTATATGTGGTGTACCCCAGGGGTCAGTGCTGAGTCCTCTGGTGTATGTGGTGTACCCCAGGGGTCAGTGCTGGGTCCTCTGGTATATGTGGTATACCCCAGGGGTCAGTGCTGGGTCCTCTGGTATATGTGATGTACCCCAGGGGTCAGTGCTGGGTCCTCTGTTATATGTGGTGTACCCCAGGGGTCAGTGCCGGGTCCTCTGGTATATGTGGTGTACCCCAGGGGTCAGTGCTGGGTCCTCTGGTATATGTGGTGTACCCCAGGGGTCAGTGCTGGGTCCTCTGGTATATGTGATGTACCCCAGGGGTCAGTGCTGGGTCCTCTGGTATATGTGATGTACCCCAGGGGTCAGTGCTGGGTCCTCTGCTGTATGTGATGTACCCCAGGGGTCAGTGCTGGGTCCTCTGCTGTATGTGATGTACCCCAGGGGTCAGTGCCGGGTCCTCTGGTATATGTGGTGTACCCCAGGGGTCAGTGCTGGGTCCTCTGGTGTATGTGGTGTACCCCAGGGGTCAGTGCTGGGTCCTCTGGTATATGTGGTGTACCCCAGGGGTCAGTGCTGGGTCCTCTAGTATATGTGGTGTACCCCAGGGGTCAGTGCTGGGTCCTCTGGTATATGTGGTGTACCCCAGGGGTCAGTGCTGGGTCCTCTGGTATATGTGATGTACCCCAGGGGTCAGTGCTGGGTCCTCTGGTATATGTGATGTACCCTAGGGGTCAGTGCTGGGTCCTCTGTTATATGAGGTGTACCCCAGAGGTCAGTGCTGGGTCCTCTGTTCTATGTGGTGTATCTCAGGGGTCAGTGCTGGGTCCTCTGGTATATGTGATGTACCCTAGGGGTCAGTACTGGGTCCTCTGGTATATGTGGTGTACCCCAGGGGTCAGTGCTGGGTCCTCTGCTGTATGTGATGTACCCCAGGGGTCAGTGCTGGCTCCTCTGTTCTATGTGGTGTATCTCAGGGGTCAGTGCCGGGTCCTCTGGTATATGTGATGTACCCCAGGGGTCAGTGCTGGGTCCTCTGTTATATGAGGTGTACCCCAGAGGTCAGTGCTGGCTCCTCTGTTCTATGTGGTGTATCTCAGGGGTCAGTGCTGGGTCCTCTGGTATATGTGATGTACCCTAGGGGTCAGTACTGGGTCCTCTGGTATATGTGGTGTACCCCAGGGGTCAGTGCTGGGTCCTCTGCTGTATGTGATGTACCCCAGGGGTCAGTGCTGGCTCCTCTGTTCTATGTGGTGTATCTCAGGGGTCAGTGCCGGGTCCTCTGGTATATGTGGTGTACCCCAGGGGTCAGTGCTGGGTCCTCTGTTATATGTGGTGTACCCCAGGGGTCAGTGCTGGGTCCTCTGCTATATGTGGTGTACCCCAGGGGTCAGTGCTGGGTCCTCTGTTATATGTGATGTACCCCAGGGGTCAGTGCTGGGTCCTCTGTTATATGTGGTGTACCCCAGGGGTCAGTGCTGGGTCCTCTGGTATATGTGGTGTACCCCAGGGGTCAGTTCTGGGTCCTCTGTTATATGTGATGTACCCCAGGGGTCAGTTCTGGGTCCTCTGTTATATGTGGTGTACCCCAGGGGTCAGTGCTGGGTCCTCTGGTATATGTGGTGTACCCCAGGGGTCAGTGCTGGGTCCTCTGGTATATGTGGTGTACCCCAGGGGTCAGTGCTGGGTCCTCTGGTATATGTGATGTACCCCAGGGGTCAGTGCTGGGTCCTCTGGTATATGTGATGTACCCCAGGGGTCAGTGCTGGGTCCTCTGTTATATGTGGTGTACCCCAGGGGTCAGTGCTGGGTCCTCTAGTATATGTGGTGTACCCCAGGGGTCAGTGCTGGGTCCTCTGGTATATGTGGTGTACCCCAGGGGTCAGTGCTGGGTCCTCTGGTATATGTGGTGTACCCCAGGGGTCAGTGCTGGGTCCGCTAGTATATGTGGTGTACCCCAGGGGTCAGTGCTGGGTCCTCTGGTATATGTGGTGTACCCCAGGGGTCAGTGCTGGGTCCTCTGTTATATGTGGTGTACCCCAGGGGTCAGTGCTGGGCCCTCTGGTATATGTGGTGTACCCCAGGGGTCAGTGCTGGGCCCTCTGGTATATGTGGTATACCCCAGGGGTCAGTGCTGGGTCCTCTGGTATATGTGGTGTACCCCAGGGGTCAGTGCTGGGTCCTTTGGTATATGTGATGTACCCCAGGGGTCAGTGCCGGGTCCTCTGGTATATGTGGTGTACCCCAGGGGTCAGTGCTGGGTCCTTATTATTTAAGGGTATGTTCACATGGTGGAAAAGGGAAGTGAATAGGAGCCATTTTTGAAGGCGGATTTTGAGGTGGATTTCACATCAAAATCTGCCTGCTAAAATCTCAGTGTGAACAGGCCCTAACTATGTTAAAAGGGATTTTATATGTTGATCACAGAGAAAGTTTTTGACGTCAGTTTTTCTGGATTCTGCTTTGTCATAATCAGAACTTGGGTTGAGCTGATCTTGAGATTTCAGGATCGTGTTTAAAATCTAATTTTTGATCATTTTCCATCCGATCCCGTTCACGATCATGAAATTTGCTCAATTGCCGATTGGCATCCAATCTTTCCCGATCCCAATCGCTCAACCCTAATTAGAACCAACTTTATAGAAATCTTGGATACTGTTTGATCCATTTGGTGTATCTTTAAGTCTAACACTTGTGCCCTGGGATGTCCCTCCACTATCTGTTCTATGTGGTGTATCCCAGGGGTCAGTGCCGGGTCCTCTGGTATATGTGGTGTACCCCAGGGGTCAGTGCTGAGTCCTCTGGTGTATGTGATGTACCCCAGGGGTCAGTGCCGGGTCCTCTGGTATATGTGGTGTACCCCAAGGGTCAGTGCTGGGTCCTCTGGTATATGTGGTGTACCCCAGGGGTCAGTGCTGGGTCCTCTGGTATATGTGATGTACCCCAGGGGTCAGTGCCGGGTCCTCTGGTATATGTGGTGTACCCCAGGGGTCAGTGCTGAGTCCTCTGGTGTATGTGGTGTACCCCAGGGGTCAGTGCTGGGTCCTCTGGTATATGTGGTATACCCCAGGGGTCAGTGCTGGGTCCTCTGGTATATGTGATGTACCCCAGGGGTCAGTGCTGGGTCCTCTGTTATATGTGGTGTACCCCAGGGGTCAGTGCCGGGTCCTCTGGTATATGTGGTGTACCCCAGGGGTCAGTGCTGGGTCCTCTGGTATATGTGGTGTACCCCAGGGGTCAGTGCTGGGTCCTCTGGTATATGTGATGTACCCCAGGGGTCAGTGCTGGGTCCTCTGCTGTATGTGATGTACCCCAGGGGTCAGTGCTGGGTCCTCTGCTGTATGTGATGTACCCCAGGGGTCAGTGCCGGGTCCTCTGGTATATGTGGTGTACCCCAGGGGTCAGTGCTGGGTCCTCTGGTGTATGTGGTGTACCCCAGGGGTCAGTGCTGGGTCCTCTGGTATATGTGGTATACCCCAGGGGTCAGTGCTGGGTCCTCTAGTATATGTGGTGTACCCCAGGGGTCAGTGCTGGGTCCTCTGGTATATGTGGTGTACCCCAGGGGTCAGTGCTGGGTCCTCTGGTATATGTGATGTACCCCAGAGGTCAGTGCTGGATCCTTTGTTCTATGTGATGTACCCCAGGGATCAGTGCCGGGTCCTCTATTATATGCAGTGTACCCCAGAGGTCAGTGCTGGGTCCTCTGGTATATGTGGTGTACCCCAGGGGTCAGTGCTGGGTCCTCTGGTATATGTGATGTACCCCAGGGGTCAGTGCTGGGTCCTCTGGTATATGTGATGTACCCCAGGGGTCAGTACTGGGTCCTCTGGTATATGTGGTGTACCCCAGGGGTCAGTGCTGGGTCCTCTGGTATATGTGATGTACCCCAGGGGTCAGTGCTAGGTCCTCTGTTATATGAGGTGTACCCCAGGGGTCAGTGCTGGGTCCTCTGTTATATGAGGTGTACCCCAGAGGTCAGTGCTGGCTCCTCTGTTCTATGTGGTGTACCCCAGGGGTCAGTGCTGGGTCCTCTGGTATATGTGATGTACCCCAGGGGTCAGTGCTGGGTCCTCTGGTATATGTGATGTACCCCAGGGGTCAGTGCTGGCTCCTCTGTTCTATGTGGTGTATCCCAGGGGTCAGTGCCGGGTCCTCTGGTATATGTGGTGTACCCCAGGGGTCAGTGCTGGGTCCTCTGTTATATGTGGTGTACCCCAGGGGTCAGTGCTGGGTCCTCTGCTATATGTGGTGTACCCCAGGGGTCAGTGCTGGGTCCTCTGTTATATGTGATGTACCCCAGGGGTCAGTGCTGGGTCCTCTGTTATATGTGGTGTACCCCAGGGGTCAGTGCTGGGTCCTCTGGTATATGTGGTGTACCCCAGGGGTCAGTGCTGGGTCCTCTGCTATATGTGGTGTACCCCAGGGGTCAGTGCTGGGTCCTCTGGTATATGTGGTGTACCCCAGGGGTCAGTGCTGGCTCCTCTGGTATATGTGGTGTACCCCAGGGGTCAGTGCTGGATCCTCTGGTATATGTGGTGTACCCCAGGGGTCAGTGCTGGGTCCTCTGGTATATGTGGTATACCCCAGGGGTCAGTGCTGGGTCCTCTGGTATATGTGATGTACCCCAGGGGTCAGTGTTGGGTCCTCTGTTATATGTGGTGTACCCCAGGGGTCAGTGCCGGATCCTCTGGTGTATGTGGTGTACCCCAGGGGTCAGTGCTGGCTACTCTGTTCTATGTGGTGTATCCCAGGGGTCAGTGCTGGGAACTCTGGTATATGTGATGTACCCCAGGGGTCAGTGCTGGGTCCTCTGGTATATGTGATGTACCCCAGGGGTCAGTGCTGGCTCCTCTGTTCTATGTGGTGTATCCCAGGGGCCAGTGCCGGGTCCTCCGGTATATGTGGTGTACCCCAGGGGTCAGTGCTGGGTCCTCTGTTATATGTGGTGTACCCCAGGGGTCAGTGCTGGGTCCTCTGCTATATGTGGTGTACCCCAGGGGTCAGTGCTGGGTCCTCTGTTATATGTGATGTACCCCAGGGGTCAGTGCTGGGTCCTCTGTTATATGTGGTGTACCCCAGGGGTCAGTTCTGGGTCCTCTGGTATATGTGATGTACCCCAGGGGTCAGTGCTGGGTCCTCTGTTCTATGTGGTGTATCCCAGGGGTCAGTGCTGGGTCCTCTGGTATATGTGATGTACCCCAGGGGTCAGTGCTAGGTCCTCTGTTATATGCAGTGTACCCCAGAGGTCAGTGCTGGCTCCTCTGTTCTATGTGATGTACCCCAGGGGTCAGTGCTGGGTCCTCTGGTATATGTGATGTACCCCAGGGGTCAGTTCTGGGTCCTCTGTTATATGTGGTGTACCCCAGGGGTCAGTGCTGGGTCCTCTGGTATATGTGGTGTACCCCAGGGGTCAGTGCTGGGTCCTCTGCTATATGTGGTGTACCCCAGGGGTCAGTGCTGGGTCCTCTGGTATATGTGGTGTACCCCAGGGGTCAGTGTCGGGTCCTCTGGTATATGTGGTGTACCCCAGGGGTCAGTGCTGGGTCCTCTGGTGTATGTGGTGTACCCCAGGGGTCAGTGCTGGGTCCTCTGGTATATGTGGTGTACCCCAGGGGTCAGTGCTGGGTCCTATGGTATATGTGGTATACCCCAGGGGTCAGTGCTGGGTCCTCTGGTATATGTGATGTACCCCAGGGGTCAGTGCTGGGTCCTCTGTTATATGTGGTGTACCCCAGGGGTCAGTGCCGGGTCCTCTGTTATATGTGATGTACCCCAGGGGTCAGTGCTGGGTCCTCTGTTATATGTGGTGTACCCCAGGGGTCAGTTCTGGGTCCTCTGTTATATGTGATGTACCCCAGGGGTCAGTTCTGGGTCCTCTGTTATATGTGGTGTACCCCAGGGGTCAGTGCTGGGTCCTCTGGTATATGTGGTGTACCCCAGGGGTCAGTGCTGGGTCCTCTGCTATATGTGGTGTACCCCAGGGGTCAGTGCTGGGTCCTCTGGTATATGTGGTGTACCCCAGGGGTCAGTGCTGGGTCCTCTGGTATATGTGGTGTACCCCAGGGGTCAGTGCGAGGTCCTCTGGTATATGTGGTGTACCCCAGGGGTCAGTGCTGGTTCCTCTGGTGTATGTGGTGTACCCCAGGGGTCAGTGCTGGGTCCTCTGGTATATGTGGTGTACCCCAGGGGTCAGTGCTGGGTCCTCTGGTATATGTGATGTACCCCAGGGGTGAGTGCTGGGTCCTCTGGTATATGTGGTGTACCCCAGGGGTCAGTGCTGGGTCCTCTGGTGTATGTGGTGTACCCCAGGGGTCAGTGCTGGGTCCTCTGGTATATGTGGTGTACCCCAGGGGTCAGTGCTGGGTCCTCTGGTGTATGTGGTGTACCCCAGGGGTCAGTGCTGGGTCCTCTGGTATATGTGGTGTACCCCAGGGGTCAGTGCTGGGTCCTCTAGTATATGTGGTGTACCCCAGGGGTCAGTGCTGGGTCCTCTGGTATATTTGGTGTACCCCAAGGGTCAGTGCTGGGTCCTCTGGTATATGTGGTGTACCCCAGGGGTCAGTGCTGGGTCCTCTGGTATATGTGGTGTACCCCAGGGGTCAGTGCTAGGTCCTCTGTTATATGAGGTGTACCCCAGAGGTCAGTGCTGGCTCCTCTGTTCTATGTGATGTACCCCAGGGATCAGTGCCGGGTCCTCTATTATATGCAGTGTACCCCAGAGGTCAGTGCTGGGTCCTCTGGTATATGTGATGTACCCCAGGGGTCAGTGCTGGGTCCTCTGGTATATGTGATGTACCCCAGGGGTCAGTGCTGGGTCCTCTGGTATATGTGATGTACCCCAGGGGTCAGTGCTGGCTCCTCTGTTCTATGTGGTGTATCCCAGGGGTCAGTGCTGGGTACTCTGGTACATGTGATGTACCCCAGGGGTCAGTGCTGGGTCCTCTGGTATATGTGATGTACCCCAGGGGTCAGTGCCGGCTCCTCTGTTCTATGTGGTGTATCCCAGGGGTCAGTGCTGGGTCCTCTGGTATATGTGGTGTACCCCAGGGGTCAGTGCTGGGTCCTCTGTTATATGTGGTGTACCCCAGGGGTCAGTGCTGGGTCCTCTGCTATATGTGGTGTACCCCAGGGGTCAGTGCTGGGTCCTCTGTTATATGTGATGTACCCCAGGGGTCAGTGCTGGGTCCTCTGGTATATGTGGTGTACCCCAGGGGTCAGTGCTGGGTCCTCTGGTATATGTGGTGTACCCCAGGGGTCAGTGCTAGGTCCTCTGTTATATGAGGTGCACCCCAGAGGTCAGTGCTGGCTCCTCTGTTCTATGTGATGTACCCTAGGGATCAGTGCCGGGTCCTCTATTATATGCAGTGTACCCCAGAGGTCAGTGCTGGGTCCTCTGGTATATGTGATGTACCCCAGGGGTCAGTGCTGGGTCCTCTGGTATATGTGATGTACCCCAGGGGTCAGTGCTGGGTCCTCTGGTATATGTGATGTACCCCAGGGGTCAGTGCTGGGTCCTCTGGTATATGTGGTGTACCCCAGGGGTCAGTGCCGGGTCCTCTGGTATATGTGGTGTACCCCAGGGGTCAGTGCTGGGTCCTCTGTTATATGTGGTGTACCCCAGGGGTCAGTGCTGGGTCCTCTGCTGTATGTGGTGTACCCCAGGGGTCAGTGCTGGGTCCTCTGTTATATGTGGTGTACCCCAGGGGTCAGTGCTGGCTCCTCTGTTCTATGTGGTGTATCCCAGGGGTCAGTGCCGGGTCCTCTGGTATATGTGGTGTACCCCAGGGGTCAGTGCTGGGTCCTCTGTTATATGTGATGTACCCCAGGGGTCAGTGCTGGGTCCTCTGTTATATGTGGTGTATCCCAGGGGTCAGTTCTGGGTCCTCTGTTATATGTGATGTACCCCAGGGGTCAGTTCTGGGTCCTCTGTTATATGTGGTGTACCCCAGGGGTCAGTGCTGGGTCCTTTGGTATATGTGGTGTACCCCAGGGGTCAGTGCTGGGTACTCTGGTATATGTGATGTACCCCAGGGGTCAGTGCTGGCTCCTCTGTTCTATGTGGTGTATCCCAGGGGTCAGTGCTGGGTACTCTGTTCTATGTGGTGTATCCCAAAGGTCAGTGCTGGGTACTCTGCTATATGTGATGTACCCCAGGGGTCAGTGCTGGGTCCTCTGCTATATGTGGTGTACCCCAGGGGTCAGTGCTGGGTCCTCTAGTATATGTGGTGTACCCCAGGGATCAGTGCCGGGTCCTCTGTTATATGTGGTGTACCCCAGGGGTCAGTGCTGGGTCCTCTGCTATATGTGGTGTACCCCAGGGGTCAGTGCTGGGTCCTCTGGTATATGTGGTGTACCCCAGGGGTCAGTGCAGGCTCCTCTGGTATATGTGGTATACCCCAGGGGTCAGTGCTGGGTCCTCTGGTATATGTGATGTACCCCAGGGGTCAGTGCTGGGTCCTCTGTTATATGTGGTGTACCCCAGGGGTCAGTGCTGGGTCCTCTGGTGTATGTGGTGTACCCCAGGGGTCAGTGCTGGGTCCTCTGGTATATGTGGTGTACCCCAGGGGTCAGTGCTGGGTCCTCTGGTATATGTGATGTACCCCAGGGGTCAGTGCTGGGTCCTCTGCTGTATGTGATGTACCCCAGGGGTCAGTGCTGGGTCCTCTGCTGTATGTGATGTACCCCAGGGGTCAGTGCCGGGTCCTCTGGTATATGTGGTGTACCCCAGGGGTCAGTACTGGGTCCTCTGGTGTATGTGGTGTACCCCAGGGGTCAGTGCTGGGTCCTCTGGTATATGTGGTGTACCCCAGGGGTCAGTGCTGGGTCCTCTGGTATATGTGGTGTACCCCAGGGGTCAGTGCTGGGTCCTCTAGTATATGTGGTGTACCCCAGAGGTCAGTGCTGGGTCCTCTGGTATATGTGGTGTACCCCAGGGGTCAGTGCCGGGTCCTCTGGTATATGTGGTGTACCCCAGGGGTCAGTGCTGGGTCCTCTGGTATATGTGGTGTACCCCAGGGGTCAGTGCTGGGTCCTCTGGTATATGTGATGTACCCCAGGGGTCAGTGCTGGCTCCTCTGTTCTATGTGGTGTATCCCAGGGGTCAGTGCCGGGTCCTCTGGTATATGTGGTGTACCCCAGGGGTCAGTGCTGGGTCCTCTGTTATATGTGGTGTACCCCAGGGGTCAGTGCTGGGTCCTCTGTTATATGTGATGTACCCCAGGGGTCAGTGCTGGGTCCTCTGTTATATGTGGTGTACCCCAGGGGTCAGTTCTGGGTCCTCTGTTATATGTGATGTACCCCAGGGGTCAGTTCTGGGTCCTCTGGTATATGTGGTTTACCCCAGGGGTCAGTGCTGGGTCCTCTGGTGTATGTGGTGTACCCCAGGGGTCAGTGCTGGCTCCTCTGGTATATGTGGTGTACCCCAGGGGTCAGTGCTGGGTCCTCTGGTATATGTGGTGTACCCCAGGGGTCAGTGCTGGGTCCTCTGGTATATGTGATGTACCCCAGGGGTCAGTGCTGGCTCCTCTGTTCTATGTGGTGTATCCCAGGGGTCAGTGCCGGGTCCTCTGGTATATGTGGTGTACCCCAGGGGTCAGTGCTGGGTCCTCTGTTATATGTGGTGTACCCCAGGGGTCAGTGCTGGGTCCTCTGCTATATGTGGTGTACCCCAGGGGTCAGTGCTGGGTCCTCTGTTATATGTGATGTACCCCAGGGGTCAGTGCTGGGTCCTCTGTTATATGTGGTGTACCCCAGGGGTCAGTTCTGGGTCCTCTGTTATATGTGATGTACCCCAGGGGTCAGTTCTGGGTCCTCTGTTATATGTGGTGTACCCCAGGGGTCAGTGCTGGGTCCTCTGGTATATGTGGTGTACCCCAGGGGTCAGTGCTGGGTCCTCTGCTATATGTGGTGTACCCCAGGGGTCAGTGCTGGGTCCTCTGGTGTATGTGGTGTACCCCAGGGGTCAGTGCTGGCTCCTCTGGTATATGTGGTGTACCCCAGGGGTCAGTGCTGGGTCCTCTGGTATATGTGGTGTACCCCAGGGGTCAGTGCTGGGTCCTCTGGTATATGTGGTGTACCCCAGGGGTCAGTGCTGGGTCCTCTGGTATATGTGGTGTACCCCAGGGGTCAGTGCTGGCTCCTCTGGTATATGTGGTGTACCCCAGGGGTCAGTGCTGGGTCCTCTGGTATATGTGGTGTACCCCAGGGGTCAGTGCTGGGTCCTCTGGTATATGTGGTATACCCCAGTGGTCAGTGCTGGGTCCTCTGGTATATGTGTTGTACCCCAGGGGTCAGTGCTGGGTCCTCTGTTATATGTGGTGTACCCCAGGGGTCAGTGCCGGGTCCTCTGGTATATGTGGTGTACCCAAGGGGTCAGTGCTGGGTCCTCTGGTGTATGTGGTGTACCTCAGGGGTCAGTGCTGGGTCCTCTGGTATATGTGGTGTACCCCAGGGGTCAGTGCTGGGTCCTCTAGTATATGTGGTGTACCCCAGGGGTCAGTGCTGGGTCCTCTGGTATATGTGGTGTACCCCAGGGGTCAGTGCTGGGTCCTCTGGTATATGTGGTGTACCCCAGGGGTCAGTGCTAGGTCCTCTGTTATATGAGGTGTACCCCAGAGGTCAGTGCTGGCTCCTCTGTTCTATGTGATGTACCCCAGGGATCAGTGCCGGGTCCTCTATTATATGCAGTGTACCCCAGAGGTCAGTGCTGGGTCCTCTGGTATATGTGGTGTACCCCAGGGGTCAGTGCTGGGTCCTCTGGTATATGTGGTGTACCCCAGGGGTCAGTGCTGGGTCCTCTGTTATATGAGGTGTACCCCAGAGGTCAGTGCTGGCTCCTCTGTTCTATGTGGTGTATCCCAGGGGTCAGTGCTGGGTCCTCTGGTATATGTGATGTACCCCAGGGGTCAGTGCTGGGTCCTCTGGTATATGTGGTGTACCCCAGGGATCAGTGCTGGGTCCTCTGGTATATGTGGTGTACCCCAGGGGTCAGTGCTGGGTCCTCTGGTATATGTGGTGTACCCCAGAGGTCAGTGCTGGGTCCTCTGGTATATGTGATGTACCCCAGGGGTCAGTGCTGGGTCCTCTGTTATATGAGGTGTACCCCAGAGGTCAGTGCTGGCTCCTCTGTTCTATGTGGTGTATCCCAGGGGTCAGTGCTGGGTACTCTGGTATATGTGATGTACCCCAGGGGTCAGTGCTGGGTCCTCTGGTATATGTGGTGTACCCCAGGGATCAGTGCTGGGTCCTCTGTTATATGTGGTGTATCCCAGGGGTCAGTGCTGGGTCCTCTGGTATATGTGGTGTACCCCAGGGGTCAGTGCTGGGTCCTCTGGTATATGTGATGTACCCCAGGGGTCAGTGCTGGCTCCTCTGTTATATGTGGTGTATCCCAGGGGTCAGTGCCGGGTCCTCTGGTATATGTAGTGTACCCCAGGGCTCAGTGCTGGGTCCTCTGTTATATGTGGTGTACCCCAGGGGTCAGTGCTGGGTCCTCTGCTATATGTGGTGTACCCCAGGGGTCAGTGCTGGGTCCTCTGGTATATGTGATGTACCCCAGGGGTCAGTGCTGGGTCCTCTGGTGTATGTGATGTACCCCAGGGATCAGTGCTGGGTCCTCTGTTATATGTGGTGTACCCCAGGGGTCAGTTCTGGGTCCTCTGTTATATGTGATGTACCCCAGGGGTCAGTTCTGGGTCCTCTGTTATATGTGGTGTACCCCAGGGGTCAGTGCTGGGTCCTCTGGTATATGTGGTGTACCCCAGGGGTCAGTGCTGGGTCCTCTGGTATATGTGGTGTACCCCAGGGGTCAGTGCTGGGTCCTCTGGTGTATGTGGTGTACCCCAGGGGTCAGTGCTGGGTCCTCTGGTATATGTGATGTACCCCAGGGGTCAGTGCTGGGTCCTCTGTTATATGTGGTGTACCCCAGGGGTCAGTGCCAGGTCCTCTGGTATATGTGGTGTACCCCAGGGGTCAGTGCTGGGTCCTCTGGTATATGTGGTGTACCCCAGGGGTCAGTGCTGGATCCTCTGGTATATGTGATGTACCCCAGGGGTCAGTGCTGGGTCCTCTGGTGTATGTGGTGTACCCCAGGGGTCAGTGCTGGGTCCTCTGGTATATGTGGTGTACCCCAGGGGTCAGTGCTGGGTCCTCTGGTATATGTGATGTACCCCAGGGGTCAGTGCTGGGTCCTCTGCTGTATGTGATGTACCCCAGGGGTCAGTGCTGGGTCCTCTGGTATATGTGGTGTACCCCAGGGGTCAGTGCTGGGTCCTCTGCTGTATGTGATGTACCCCAGGGGTCAGTGCTGGGTCCTCTGCTGTATGTGATGTACCCCAGGGGTCAGTGCCGGGTCCTCTGGTATATGTGGTGTACCCCAGGGGTCAGTGCTGGGTCCTCTGGTGTATGTGGTGTACCCCAGGGGTCAGTGCTGGGTCCTCTGGTATATGTGGTGTACCCCAGGGGTCAGTGCTGGGTCCTCTAGTATATGTGGTGTACCCCAGGGGTCAGTGCTGGGTCCTCTGGTATATGTGGTGTACCCCAGGGGTCAGTGCTGGGTCCTCTGGTATATGTGATGTACCCCAGGGGTCAGTGCTGGCTCCTCTGTTCTATGTGGTGTATCCCAGGGGTCAGTGCCGGGTCCTCTGGTATATGTGGTGTACCCCAGGGGTCAGTGCTGGGTCCTCTGTTATATGTGGTGTACCCCAGGGGTCAGTGCTGGGTCCTCTGCTATATGTGGTGTACCCCAGGGGTCAGTGCTGGGTCCTCTGTTATATGTGATGTACCCCAGGGGTCAGTGCTGGGTCCTCTGTTATATGTGGTGTACCCCAGGGGTCAGTGCTGGGTCCTCTGCTATATGTGGTGTACCCCAGGGGTCAGTTCTGGGTCCTCTGTTATATGTGATGTACCCCAGGGGTCAGTTCTGGGTCCTCTGTTATATGTGGTGTACCCCAGGGGTCAGTGCTGGGTCCTCTGGTATATGTGGTGTACCCCAGGGGTCAGTGCTGGGTCCTCTGCTATATGTGGTATACCCCAGGGGTCAGTGCTGGGTCCTCTGTTATATGTGGTGTACCCCAGGGGTCAGTGCTGGGTCCTCTGGTATATGTGGTGTACCCCAGGGGTCAGTGCTGGGTCCTCTGGTATATGTGGTGTACCCCAGGGGTCAGTGCTGGGTCCTCTGGTATATGTGGTGTACCCCAGGGGTCAGTGCTGGCTCCTCTGGTATATGTGGTGTACCCCAGGGGTCAGTGCTGAGTCCTCTGGTGTATGTGGTGTACCCCAGGGGTCAGTGCTGGGTCCTCTGGTATATGTGGTATACCCCAGGGGTCAGTGCTGGGTCCTCTGGTATATGTGATGTACCCCAGGGGTCAGTGCTGGGTCCTCTGTTATATGTGGTGTACCCCAGGGGTCAGTGCCGGGTCCTCTGGTATATGTGGTGTACCCCAGGGGTCAGTGCTGGGTCCTCTGGTATATGTGGTGTACCCCAGGGGTCAGTGCTGGGTCCTCTGGTATATGTGATGTACCCCAGGGGTCAGTGCTGGGTCCTCTGGTATATGTGATGTACCCCAGGGGTCAGTGCTGGGTCCTCTGCTGTATGTGATGTACCCCAGGGGTCAGTGCTGGGTCCTCTGCTGTATGTGATGTACCCCAGGGGTCAGTGCCGGGTCCTCTGGTATATGTGGTGTACCCCAGGGGTCAGTGCTGGGTCCTCTGGTGTATGTGGTGTACCCCAGGGGTCAGTGCTGGGTCCTCTGGTATATGTGGTGTACCCCAGGGGTCAGTGCTGGGTCCTCTAGTATATGTGGTGTACCCCAGGGGTCAGTGCTGGGTCCTCTGGTATATGTGGTGTACCCCAGGGGTCAGTGCTGGGTCCTCTGGTATATGTGATGTACCCCAGGGGTCAGTGCTGGGTCCTCTGGTATATGTGATGTACCCTAGGGGTCAGTGCTGGGTCCTCTGTTATATGAGGTGTACCCCAGAGGTCAGTGCTGGGTCCTCTGTTCTATGTGGTGTATCTCAGGGGTCAGTGCTGGGTCCTCTGGTATATGTGATGTACCCTAGGGGTCAGTACTGGGTCCTCTGGTATATGTGGTGTACCCCAGGGGTCAGTGCTGGGTCCTCTGCTGTATGTGATGTACCCCAGGGGTCAGTGCTGGCTCCTCTGTTCTATGTGGTGTATCTCAGGGGTCAGTGCCGGGTCCTCTGGTATATGTGATGTACCCCAGGGGTCAGTGCTGGGTCCTCTGTTATATGAGGTGTACCCCAGAGGTCAGTGCTGGCTCCTCTGTTCTATGTGGTGTATCTCAGGGGTCAGTGCTGGGTCCTCTGGTATATGTGATGTACCCTAGGGGTCAGTACTGGGTCCTCTGGTATATGTGGTGTACCCCAGGGGTCAGTGCTGGGTCCTCTGCTGTATGTGATGTACCCCAGGGGTCAGTGCTGGCTCCTCTGTTCTATGTGGTGTATCTCAGGGGTCAGTGCCGGGTCCTCTGGTATATGTGGTGTACCCCAGGGGTCAGTGCTGGGTCCTCTGTTATATGTGGTGTACCCCAGGGGTCAGTGCTGGGTCCTCTGCTATATGTGGTGTACCCCAGGGGTCAGTTCTGGGTCCTCTGTTATATGTGGTGTACCCCAGGGGTCAGTGCTGGGTCCTCTGGTATATGTGGTGTACCCCAGGGGTCAGTGCTGGGTCCTCTGGTATATGTGGTGTACCCCAGGGGTCAGTGCTGGGTCCTCTGGTATATGTGATGTACCCCAGGGGTCAGTGCTGGGTCCTCTGGTATATGTGATGTACCCCAGGGGTCAGTGCTGGGTCCTCTGTTATATGTGGTGTACCCCAGGGGTCAGTGCTGGGTCCTCTGGTATATGTGGTGTACCCCAGGGGTCAGTTCTGGGTCCTCTGTTATATGTGATGTACCCCAGGGGTCAGTTCTGGGTCCTCTGTTATATGTGGTGTACCCCAGGGGTCAGTGCTGGGTCCTCTGGTATATGTGGTGTACCCCAGGGGTCAGTGCTGGGTCCTCTGGTATATGTGGTGTACCCCAGGGGTCAGTGCTGGGTCCTCTGGTATATGTGATGTACCCCAGGGGTCAGTGCTGGGTCCTCTGGTATATGTGATGTACCCCAGGGGTCAGTGCTGGGTCCTCTGTTATATGTGGTGTACCCCAGGGGTCAGTGCTGGGTCCTCTAGTATATGTGGTGTACCCCAGGGGTCAGTGCTGGGTCCTCTGGTATATGTGGTGTACCCCAGGGGTCAGTGCTGGGTCCTCTGGTATATGTGGTGTACCCCAGGGGTCAGTGCTGGGTCCTCTAGTATATGTGGTGTACCCCAGGGGTCAGTGCTGGGTCCTCTGGTATATGTGGTGTACCCCAGGGGTCAGTGCTGGGTCCTCTGTTATATGTGGTGTACCCCAGGGGTCAGTGCTGGGCCCTCTGGTATATGTGGTGTACCCCAGGGGTCAGTGCTGGGCCCTCTGGTATATGTGGTATACCCCAGGGGTCAGTGCTGGGTCCTCTGGTATATGTGGTGTACCCCAGGGGTCAGTGCTGGGTCCTTTGGTATATGTGATGTACCCCAGGGGTCAGTGCCGGGTCCTCTGGTATATGTGGTGTACCCCAGGGGTCAGTGCTGGGTCCTTATTATTTAAGGGTATGTTCACATGGTGGAAAAGGGAAGTGAATAGGAGCCATTTTTGAAGGCGGATTTTGAGGTGGATTTCACATCAAAATCTGCCTGCTAAAATCTCAGTGTGAACAGGCCCTAACTATGTTAAAAGGGATTTTATATGTTGATCACAGAGAAAGTTTTTGACGTCAGTTTTTCTGGATTCTGCTTTGTCATAATCAGAACTTGGGTTGAGCTGATCTTGAGATTTCAGGATCGTGTTTAAAATCTGATTTTTGATCATTTTCCATCCGATCCCGTTCACGATCATGAAATTTGCTCAATTGCCGATTGGCATCCAATCTTTCCCGATCCCAATCGCTCAACCCTAATTAGAACCAACTTTATAGAAATCTTGGATACTGTTTGATCCATTTGGTGTATCTTTAAGTCTAACACTTGTGCCCTGGGATGTCCCTCCACTATCTGTTCTATGTGGTGTATCCCAGGGGTCAGTGCCGGGTCCTCTGGTATATGTGGTGTACCCCAGGGGTCAGTGCTGAGTCCTCTGGTGTATGTGATGTACCCCAGGGGTCAGTGCCGGGTCCTCTGGTATATGTGGTGTACCCCAAGGGTCAGTGCTGGGTCCTCTGGTATATGTGGTGTACCCCAGGGGTCAGTGCTGAGTCCTCTGGTGTATGTGATGTACCCCAGGGGTCAGTGCTGGGTCCTCTGGTATATGTGGTGTACCCCAGGGGTCAGTGCTGGGTCCTCTGGTATATGTGATGTACCCCAGGGGTCAGTGCCGGGTCCTCTGGTATATGTGGTGTACCCCAGGGGTCAGTGCTGAGTCCTCTGGTGTATGTGGTGTACCCCAGGGGTCAGTGCTGGGTCCTCTGGTATATGTGGTATACCCCAGGGGTCAGTGCTGGGTCCTCTGGTATATGTGATGTACCCCAGGGGTCAGTGCTGGGTCCTCTGTTATATGTGGTGTACCCCAGGGGTCAGTGCCGGGTCCTCTGGTATATGTGGTGTACCCCAGGGGTCAGTGCTGGGTCCTCTGGTATATGTGGTGTACCCCAGGGGTCAGTGCTGGGTCCTCTGGTATATGTGATGTACCCCAGGGGTCAGTGCTGGGTCCTCTGCTGTATGTGATGTACCCCAGGGGTCAGTGCTGGGTCCTCTGCTGTATGTGATGTACCCCAGGGGTCAGTGCCGGGTCCTCTGGTATATGTGGTGTACCCCAGGGGTCAGTGCTGGGTCCTCTGGTGTATGTGGTGTACCCCAGGGGTCAGTGCTGGGTCCTCTGGTATATGTGGTATACCCCAGGGGTCAGTGCTGGGTCCTCTAGTATATGTGGTGTACCCCAGGGGTCAGTGCTGGGTCCTCTGGTATATGTGGTGTACCCCAGGGGTCAGTGCTGGGTCCTCTGGTATATGTGATGTACCCCAGAGGTCAGTGCTGGATCCTTTGTTCTATGTGATGTACCCCAGGGATCAGTGCCGGGTCCTCTATTATATGCAGTGTACCCCAGAGGTCAGTGCTGGGTCCTCTGGTATATGTGGTGTACCCCAGGGGTCAGTGCTGGGTCCTCTGGTATATGTGATGTACCCCAGGGGTCAGTGCTGGGTCCTCTGGTATATGTGATGTACCCCAGGGGTCAGTACTGGGTCCTCTGGTATATGTGGTGTACCCCAGGGGTCAGTGCTGGGTCCTCTGGTATATGTGATGTACCCCAGGGGTCAGTGCTAGGTCCTCTGTTATATGAGGTGTACCCCAGGGGTCAGTGCTGGGTCCTCTGTTATATGAGGTGTACCCCAGAGGTCAGTGCTGGCTCCTCTGTTCTATGTGGTGTATCCCAGGGGTCAGTGCCGGGTCCTCTGGTATATGTGGTGTACCCCAGGGGTCAGTGCTGGGTCCTCTGTTATATGTGGTGTACCCCAGGGGTCAGTGCTGGGTCCTCTGCTATATGTGGTGTACCCCAGGGGTCAGTGCTGGGTCCTCTGTTATATGTGATGTACCCCAGGGGTCAGTGCTGGGTCCTCTGTTATATGTGGTGTACCCCAGGGGTCAGTGCTGGGTCCTCTGGTATATGTGGTGTACCCCAGGGCTCAGTGCTAGGTCCTCTGCTATATGTGGTGTACCCCAGGGGTCAGTTCTGGGTCCTCTGTTATATGTGGTGTACCCCAGGGGTCAGTGCTGGGTCCTCTGGTATATGTGGTGTACCCCAGGGGTCAGTGCTGGGTCCTCTGCTATATGTGGTGTACCCCAGGGGTCAGTGCTGGGTCCTCTGGTATATGTGGTGTACCCCAGGGGTCAGTGCTGGCTCCTCTGGTATATGTGGTGTACCCCAGGGGTCAGTGCTGGGTCCTCTGGTATATGTGATGTACCCCAGGGGTCAGTGCTGGGTCCTCTGTTATATGTGGTGTACCCCAGGGGTCAGTGCCGGGTCCTCTGGTGTATGTGGTGTACCCCAGGGGTCAGTGCTGGGTCCTCTGGTATATGTGGTGTACCCCAGGGGTCAGTGCTGGGTCCTCTGGTATATGTGATGTACCCTAGGGGTCAGTGCTGGGTCCTCTGCTGTATGTGATGTACCCCAGGGGTCAGTGCCGGGTACTCTGGTATATGTGGTGTACCCCAGGGGTCAGTGCTGGGTCCTCTAGTATATGTGGTGTACCCCAGGGGTCAGTGCTGGGTCCTCTGGTATATGTGGTGTACCCCAGGGGTCAGTGCTGGGTCCTCTGGTATATGTGGTGTACCCCAGGGGTCAGTGCTGGGCCCTCTGGTATATGTGGTGTACCCCAGGGGTCAGTGCTGGGCCCTCTGGTATATGTGGTGTACCCCAGGGGTCAGTGCTGGGCCCTCTGGTATATGTGGTATACCCCAGGGGTCAGTGCTGGGTCCTCTGGTATATGTGGTGTACCCCAGGGGTCAGTGCTGGGTCCTTTGGTATATGTGATGTACCCCAGGGGTCAGTGCCGGGTCCTCTGGTATATGTGGTGTACCCCAGGGGTCAGTGCTGGGTTCTCTGGTATATGTGGTGTACCCCAGGGGTCAGTGCCGGGTCCTCTGGTATATGTGGTGTACCCCAGGGGTCAGTGCTGGGTCCTCTGGTATATGTGGTATACCCCAGGGGTCAGTGCTGGGTCCTCTGGTATATGTGGTGTACCCCAGGGGTCAGTGCTGGGTCCTTTGGTATATGTGATGTACCCCAGGGGTCAGTGCCGGGTCCTCTGGTATATGTGGTGTACCCCAGGGGTCAGTGCTGGGTTCTCTGGTATATGTGGTATACCCCAGGGGTCAGTGCTGGGTCCTCTGGTATATGTGGTGTACCCCAGGGGTCAGTGCTGGGTCCTTTGGTATATGTGATGTACCCCAGGGGTCAGTGCCGGGTCCTCTGGTATATGTGGTGTACCCCAGGGGTCAGTGCTGGGTCCTTATTATTTAAGGGTATGTTCACATGGTGGAAAAGGGAAGTGAATAGGAGCCATTTTTGAAGGCGGATTTTGAGGTGGATTTCACATCAAAATCTGCCTGCTAAAATCTCAGTGTGAACAGGCCCTAACTATGTTAAAAGGGATTTTATATGTTGATCACAGAGAAAGTTTTTGACGTCAGTTTGTCTGGATTCTGCTTTGTCATAATCAGAACTTGGGTTGAGCCGATCTTGAGATTTCAGGATCGTGTTTAAAATCTGATTTTCGATCATTTTCCATCCGATCCCGTTCACGATCATGAAATTTGCTCAATTGCCGATTGGCATCCAATCTTTCCCGATCCCAATCGCTCAACCCTAATTAGAACCAACTTTATAGAAATCTTGGATACTGTTTGATCCATTTGGTGTATCTTTAAGTCTAACACTTGTGCCCTGGGATGTCCCTCCACTATCTGAACCTCCATCCTACAGGGGTAAGTGTGTAGCAAAAAACTTGCAGGTATTTGGTACCCGTATTGGAATCTGATTCCTGCTTTGTGAATCCAAGATTGTTAAAAGTCCAAAATAAGTTTTCCATGAAATGACGGCAATCTGTATGAAATGTAGCAGAGGAAGGAGAATATTTCTGATCTTCTATGTAACAGGATCCCGGACTAGAATCCGAGCCCCGCTGACCCCACCCTCAGACTGGTACCAGACATTTCAGGGAGGGACAAGGAGACCACTACTGATATTTCTGTCAACGTGTCAAATCCAAGCGCCACGTCACCGGCTCACATTCCACATCTGCACCTCCAAGGAGACCCAGCTGCTGTATCCAAATCTATCATGTCTGTCTATGTGATACTGTGCTGAGAAGTTGTAACTAATTCTCTTGTTTCTGCAACAATTTGCTGAGCCGATATATCAAATATATCACATGTGACATTGTCTGCTTAGGCAATGTATCTGAGTAACTCCTATGTTATACATTCTGATGTGCTGATGTATCTGAGCCAATAATATGTCGTACTGTCTGCTGAGCAGTCGTTTGCAGGTTTGCCAGTGTAGGATGGTTTTTCACCCTTGGATGCAAATGATCAAATATTATCATAGCAAGAGAACCAGTTTTTCAGAAATATACCCATAAAAGTATACAAAGTTACAAGCATTCAGATGTATCTAAGCCTATCATGAGTGATACTGTATGCTAAGTTTGTGTAACTTAGCACTATAATACTATTCCTTTGCACAAGAATATACCTACAATAATACTGCTCCTATGTACTAGAATATAACTACTATAATACTGCTCCTATGTACAAGAATATAACTACTATAATACTACTCCTATGTACAATAATATAACTACTATAATACTGCTCCTATGTACAAGAATATAACTACTATAATACTGCTCCTATGTACAAGAATATAACTACTATAACACTGCTCCTATGTACAATAATATAACTACTATAATACTGCTCCTATGTACAAGAATATAACTACTATAATACTACTCCTATGTACAATAATATAACTACTATAATACTGCTCCTATGTACAAGAATATAACTACTATAATACTACTCCTATGTACAAGAATATAACTACTATAATACTACTCCTATGTACAAGAATATAACTACTATAATACTGCCCCTATGTACAAGAATATAACTACTATAATACTACTCCTATGTACAAGAATATAACTACTATAATACTACCCCCTATGTACAAGAATATAACTACTATAATACTACTCCTATGTACAAGAATATAACTACTATAATACTACTCCTATGTACAAGAATATAACTACTATAATACTACTCCTATGTACAAGTATATAACTACTATAATACTGCTCCTATGTACAAGAATATAACTACTATAACACTGCTCCTATGTACAATAATATAACTACTATAATACTGCTCCTATGTACAATAATATAACTACTATAATACTGCTCCAATGTACAAGAATATAACTACTATAATACTACTCCTATGTACAAGAATATAACTACTATAATACTGCCCCTATGTACAAGAATATAACTACTATAATACTACTCCTATGTACAAGAATATAACTACTATAATACTACTCCTATGTACAAGAATATAACTACTATAATACTGCCCCTATGTACAAGAATATAACTACTATAATACTACTCCTATGTACAAGAATATAACTACTATAATACTACTCCTATGTACAAGAATATAACTACTATAATACTATTCCTTTGCACAAGAATATAACTACTATAATACTACTCCTATGTACAAGAATATAACTACTATAATACTATTCCTTTGCACAAGAATATAACTACTATAATACTACTCCTATGTACAAGAATATAACTACTATAATACTGCCCCTATGTACAAGAATATAACTACTATAATACTACTCCTATGTACAAGAATATACCTACTATAATACTACTCCTATGCACAAGAATATACCTACTATAATACTACTCCTATGTACAAGAATATAACTACTATAATACTGCCCCTATGTACAAGAATATAACTACTATAATACTACTCCTATGTACAAGAATATAACTACTATAATACTACTCCTATGTACAAGAATATAACTACTATAATACTACTCCTATGTACAAGAATATAACTACTATAATACTATTCCTTTGCACAAGAATATAACTACTATAATACTACTCCTATGTACAAGAATATAACTACTATAATACTGCTCCTATGTACAAGAATATAACTACTATAATACTACTCCTATGTACAAGAATATAACTACTATAATACTGCTCCTATGTACAAGAATATAACTACTATAATACTGCCCCTATGTACAAGAATATAACTACTATAATACTACTCCTATGTACAAGAATATAACTACTATAATACTACCCCCTATGTACAAGAATATAACTACTATAATACTACTCCTATGTACAAGAATATAACTACTATAATACTACTCCTATGTACAAGAATATAACTACTATAATACTACCCCCTATGTACAAGAATATAACTACTATAATACTACTCCTATGTACAAGAATATAACTACTATAATACTGCCCCTATGTACAAGAATATAACTACTATAATACTACTCCTATGTACAAGAATATAACTACTATAATACTACTCCTATGTACAAGAATATAACTACTATAATACTACTCCTATGTACAAGAATATAACTACTATAATACTATTCCTTTGCACAAGAATATAACTACTATAATACTACTCCTATGTACAAGAATATAACTACTATAATACTGCTCCTATGTACAAGAATATAACTACTATAATACTACTCCTATGTACAAGAATATAACTACTATAATACTGCTCCTATGTACAAGAATATAACTACTATAATACTGCCCCTATGTACAAGAATATAACTACTATAATACTACTCCTATGTACAAGAATATAACTACTATAATACTACCCCCTATGTACAAGAATATAACTACTATAATACTACTCCTATGTACAAGAATATAACTACTATAATACTACTCCTATGTACAAGTATATAACTACTATAATACTGCCCCTATGTACAAGAATATAACTACTATAATACTACTCCTATGTACAAGAATATAACTACTATAATACTACCCCCTATGTACAAGAATATAACTACTATAATACTGCCCCTATGTACAAGAATATAACTACTATAATACTGCTCCTATGTACAAGAATATAACTACTATAATACTACTCCTTTGCACAAGAATATAACTACTATAATACTGCTCCTATGTAAAAGAATATAACTACTATAATACTACTCTTATATACAAGTATATAACTACTATAATACTGCCCCTATGTACAAGAATATAACTACTATAATACTGCTCCTATGTACAAGAATATAACTACTATAATACTACCTCCTATGTACAAGAATATAACTACTATAATACTACTTCTATGTACAAGAATATAACTACTATAATACTGCTCCTATGTACAAGAATATAACTACTATAATACTACTCCTATGTACAAGAATATAACTACTATAATACTACTCCTATGTACAAGAATATAACTACTATAATACTGCCCCTATGTACAAGAATATAACTACTATAATACTACTCCTATGTACAAGAATATAACTACTATAATACTACCCCCTATGTACAAGAATATAACTACTATAATACTACTCCTATGTACAAGAATATAACTACTATAATACTACTCCTATGTACAAGAATATAACTACTATAATACTACTCCTATGTACAAGTATATAACTACTATAATACTGCCCCTATGTACAAGAATATAACTACTATAATACTACTCCTATGTACAAGAATATAACTACTATAATACTACCCCCTATGTACAAGAATATAACTACTATAATACTGCCCCTATGTACAAGAATATAACTACTATAATACTGCTCCTATGTACAAGAATATAACTACTATAATACTACTCCTATGTACAAGAATATAACTACTATAATACTACTTCTATGTACAAGAATATAACTACTATAATACTGCCCCTATGTATAAGATAACAAGATATACACGGCTTTGAGGTAAGATACACTGTATTTGGTCTCTATAATACTGACTTATATTTACAGGAATAAAACTGCTGCAACAGTAATTTCTATGAACAGAAATATAACCACTATAGTTCTGTTTGCTCGCATTACTTTTTTAAGCATTTTTGAAATGTAAAGTATCTATGCAAAGCATTGGTGGTTCAGTGGTAGAATTCTCGCCTGCCACGCGGGAGGCCCGGGTTCGATTCCCGGCCAATGCAAGCTGTCTTTTCTTTTTCTCACCAACTTTTGAGAAGAAATTCAATTTTAATAACTTTCTTGGCATTTACTTATTATTTCTTTTGCTGTTTGCTAACATATACAACTTTGCACCCATCTGTATAAGAAAGTGTTTTGGGCTTACTGCTCTCTGTAGTCCTCATGCCACCTCTCCTATGTTGCCTTTGCTGGACTGAAACCTACTACGAGAGTAAATACCTCACAACTTTCAAAGGACAGAAACGGGGACAGAAAGTATGGCGCACCACAGTAAATTTAGCTCTGCTCACTTCTATGTTGACCCATTCTCCCCCATTTTTGAGGGGGCACCTCCATTCAGTATAATGCTCCTACATTCACCCTAACATTATTGCCCCCAGATTATAATGTTCCCCGCCAATTGCCCCACAGTATTAAGTCCCTCTTCTCGTGCCCCAGTTTAAACTGAGGGCAAATAGAGGAGGACATAAAACTGGGGCAGCTGGAGGGGGACATCAAACCGGGGGCAACTATAGGCAGACATTGTTAACGCTACCCCATGATTTAATGTCCTCTTCCAATTTTCCCAAGTTTAATGTTCACACCAATTTAATGACCCCTTCCATCTGCCACCAGTGTAAATGTCTCCCTTCATCTGCCAACAGCTTAATATTCCCCTTCATCTGTCACCAATTTAATGTTCCCCTACATCTGTCTCCAGTTAAATTGTCCCCTTCATCTTTCACCAATTTAATGCCCCTTTCATCTGCCACCAGCTAAATGCCCCCCTTCATCTTCCACCAATTTAATGTCCCCTTCATCTGCCACCAATTTAATAACCCCCTTCATCTGCCTCCAGTTTAATGTCCCCCTTTATCTCTCCCCAGTCTAATGTTCTCCCCACAGTTTAACATAATAACATCACTGATACTCACCTCTCCTCACTCCCCTGCTGTCTCTTCTCCTGGAGTGTTAAGGGAGCTATAAGCACGATTTGAGTGATGTCATCACATCGCGCCAACGGTTCCCGGGGCCATAACATAAGCAGGGGAATAGTGGTGAAGCAAGCACTGTCCGCATATGGCTCCTGCTTTACCTCTGTATTCAACTCATCTGCCTCCTCTCGAGGCAGATGAGCTGAATCTGGGACATATCCCTCCCCCCAACCGGGGCTATGGGACTGGACTCACAATCTGGGACTGTTCTACAGGATCCGGTATGGTTGGGAGGTAGGCCAAAGTCCTATAGTAAGACATGGAGTTTACATTGACATAGTAGTGAATATCTGTCACAGCCCAATGGACAGTCTTCTGACCTTCATCCCTGGGCTTCCAAAATTAACCTTTCTTTTTGCAGAAAAAAGTCAATATGACAGAATTTTTAGATCTCATTGTTGATCAAAATGGTCAAAATTAAGCATTTCGGCTGACAAAAGTCAACTGTGTATGGACAGTTTTATCATAACTTCCCCTCAGCATAACTTAGCATCTTTGGAGAGGCTTCACTGTACTATTATGTCATGTTGAGTATATAGTTAACGCTCAGCTCAGTAATAGTACGGCGCTGTAATGCCGTGTGCACAGAAGCTGTACCTGAAGCATTGCTCTTGGCTGTGTGAAAGGCTGTCGAAGTCGGAGTATCCCCCGGATGCTGTGCCCAATAGCGATTACCACATCCAAGGGGTCTGGGGAAAGATCGCACCTCCTTGTCACCAAATGAACTCCTCGTGAATATATTGTGGATTCCAATGGCTCGCCATGGCAGCCAAAAGGCTGGACCGTGGCCTCCTGACTGCCTAGGCAATGGTTCCTATAGGAAATAATGTGTAATGTTCTTCCATACTATGTTTCCCAGCTTCACGCTCTGACAGGAAAAAAAGTGAAAATGCTCAAAAATAAATAAACAAATAATACAAAAGTAAAAAAAACTCAGATTTTTATTTAAAAAAATATATAATGTAAACAAAAATAAATAAACAAACATGTTCAATGTCCCCATGTGCGTGTAAGCCCCGACTATCCAAATATAGAGTTATCTATCCCTTATGGGGAACGCGTACGTCAATGAATTTTGGAAGACAGCGAGGGAAAATACGAAATTCACCTAAGATTAACATGCAAAGACCATGCACCCTGAAGGGGTTAAACAAATGGGAACCCTTCCTGGTGGGTCAGATGCCCAGTTGTGCGGTGACATAATAAACAATATATTCTGTACTGTCATAAGATGTCTATACACAGGAGAGGAGAAGTGACCAAACTTGTTTGGGCTTGATTAGTTGACGGGACAATATTTCCCGACCTTTTTTGCCAAGTGGCCCCTGTGGGGCAAAGTGTTACCTTGGGGCACCCCTACTTAATTATTTTTTTAATTAATCTATCGATGGAGCAGATCGCAGTTTTTTTTTTATGTGCTTCCCTTTGGTACCATTCTGGAGTACAAATTTTTTTGTCTAAGTTTTTAGGAGGTGAAGTGAACGTGCTTGTTAAAGGGATCCTATCATTCAGATGGCATTTTTTTCTAAGTACCACGTAGGAATAGCCTTAAGAAAGGCTATTCTTCTCCTACCTTTCGTTGTCTTCTCCGTGCCACCGTTTACCTACAATCCCGGTTCTTCTCCTTATGTAAATGAGCTCTCTCGCAGTACTGG
This sequence comes from Leptodactylus fuscus, assembly GCF_031893055.1. Classification (NCBI taxonomy): domain Eukaryota; kingdom Metazoa; phylum Chordata; class Amphibia; order Anura; family Leptodactylidae; genus Leptodactylus; species Leptodactylus fuscus. The sequence goes on along the minus strand of NC_134269.1, from coordinate 12,365,737 downwards.
CGGCCCCAATGCTGCGAGAGAACTCTCTCCAGTGCCGCCTCCATCTTCGTCAGGAAAGGCCTCTTCATTCTCTTCTTCCGGCGGTGTCATCTTACTTCTAGGCCTCGGCCAGAGAAGACCGCGCATGCCCACAGGCCCCGAGAAAATGGCCGCTTACAATACTATGCATGCGGCTGTTTTCTCGTGGCCTATCGGCATGCACAGTCTGCTCTGCCCAAGGCCGGAGGCCTTAGAAGTTACAAGCCACCGCCGGAAGAAGAGGCTGACGATGACGCTGCTGAAGAAGAGTAGGCAGCGCTGCAGAGAGTTCTCTTGCACTATTGGGGACACCCCCAGTGCTGTCTGAGCGCTGGGGCCCGCCCCCAGTGCTGCAAGAGAACTAATTTACATACCGCCAAGTACCAGCATTGTAGGCGAACGGCGGCACGGAGAAGACAACGAAAGGTAGGAGAAGAATAGCCATTCTTAAGGCTATTCCGATGTGGTACTTAGAAAAAATATCGTCTGAATGATAGGATCCCTTTAAGCAATGTTTTTGTTTTAAAGTCAGGGTCGTAACATATGGATTTTTTTTTAGCCAGAGTGACCAATAAACAAAATTTTTATGGTATCAGTGTTTGGACACCATTACGTTGCTTCTTGGCCATTTCCGCTATGTGCTTGTTGCTGGTCCGCACCTGTACTGTTGCTATTGCTCGAATTAAGACAATTGCTTAGTGGCTTGAATGCTCCTTTAAAGAGGACAATGGAGGGTGGGGATGTGGCCGATCAGTGGGGGTCTGACCATTGGGACAGCCACAATCTCATGAACATGGAACCTGATTCTTCTCTAGATGAAAGGCATGATGGATGGTCTTGTCCATTGCACTCTATTCATCAATGGAGGACAACGGGACATACCTAAGTTCCCAGCTTATGGACTGTTGCTCTTCAGACTCATAACTGACATCCTGTGTACAATTCCTTTAAGTGTTTTATGAAAAATACTTCTTAAAGGGCAGTCGTTGTTCTCTACGTAGCTGTTTAAATTAATATTTCCCACAGAAGCCTTTTCGGCATTGCTTCACGTTGTTGCTGTTTTGATTTGATAACCACATCAAGCATTGGTGGTTCAGTGGTAGAATTCTCGCCTGCCACGCGGGAGGCCCGGGTTCGATTCCTGGCCAATGCAACTGAAACTTTTGACAAAATTACCAAGTCTGCTCTGATATACACTCACCGGCCACTTTATTAGGTACACCATGCTAGTAACGGGTTGGACGCCCTTTTGCCTTCAGAACTGCCTCAATTCTTCGTGGCATAGATACAACAAGGTGCTGGAAGCATTCCTCAGAGATTTTGGTCCATATTGACATGATGGCATCACACAGTTGCAGTCGCAGATTTGTCGGCTGCACATCCATGATGCGAATCTCCCGTTCCACCACATCCCAAAGATGCTCCTCTATTGGATTGAGATCTGGTGACTGTGGAGGCCATTGGAGTACAGTGAACTCATTGTCATGTTCAAGAAACCAGTCTGAGATGATTCCAGCTTTATGACATGGTGCATTATCCTGCTGAAAGTAGCCATCAGATGTTGGGTACATTGTGGTCATAAAGGGATGGACATGGTCAGCAACAATACTCAGGTAGGCTTTGGCGTTGCAACGATGCTCAATTGGTACCAAGGGGCCCAAAGAGTGCCAAGAAAATATTCCCCCACACCATGACACCACCACCACCAGCCTGAACCGTTGATACAAGGCAGGATGGATCCATGCTTTCATGTTGTTGACGCCAAATTCTGACCCTACCATCCGAATGTCGCAGCAGAAATCGAGACTCATCAGACCAGGCAACGTTTTTCCAATCTTCAATTGTCCAATTTCGATGAGCTTGTGCAAATTGTAGCCTCAGTTTCCTGTTCTTAGCTGAAAGGAGTGGCACCCGGTGTGGTCTTCTGCTGCTGTAGCCCATCTGTAGCCTCAAAGTTGGACGTACTGTGCGGCGTTCAGAGATGCTCTTCTGGCTACCTTGGTTGTAACGGGTGGCTATTTGAGTCACTGTTGCCTTTCTATCAGCTCGAACCAGTCTGGCCATTCTCCTCTGACCTCTGGCATCAACAACGCATTTCCGCCCACAGAACTGCCGCTCACTGGATGTTTTTTCTTTTTCGGACCATTCTCTGTAAACCCTAGAGATGGTTGTGCGTGAAAATCCCAGTAGATCAGCAGTTTCTGAAATACTCAGACCAGCCCTTCTGGCACCAACAACCATGCCACGTTCAAAGGCACTCAAATCACCTTTCTTCCCCATACTGATGCTCGGTTTGAACTGCAGGAGATTGTCTTGACCATGTCTACATGCCTAAATGCACTGAGTTGCCGCCATGTGATTGGCTGATTAGAAATTAAGTGTTAACGAGCAGTTGGACAGGTGTACCTAATAAAATGGCCGGTGAGTGTAGATGACCTCACTGCATCACGCCCCGTGTGCAAAGCATGCTCTGGAGTCCACAACAAGGGAGGTTTTCCAGATGTTTTGTGATACTGATGACTTGTACACAGGTTAAGACATCAGCCCGCGATCTGTTGGGGTCCGATTGTTCTAGTGGCCTCTGGGTGCTGATAGCTGGTAGTGGACAGGATGCAACCCGCTTTTAATTTTGCCCAGGGCCACATTTTGTCTATATCCAGCCCATTGTTGTCAGGTTATAGATCTTCTTGGCTTGGGATAGATTTATGACATCGAATATACCAGATGGAAAAATTCCTTGGGGCAATTTATCTTTTTGCTTGACCACCAACTCACTGAACTCATGCATTTCGATATTCGTTTGCAAATGAGTCGATGAGACAAGATGGAAGACATCCAACAGTATATAGGCTGGAGAAGCCTCTGAGTTATCCAGGTAGAACACAATGATTGGTCTCATAATAGACCTCTGTAGGAGATGGGGACAGCAAAGTGTCCTTAAAAGTGTTAATGGAGACACCAAATGGACTTCATGTTGGACTTTGTCAAGTGAGTCTTTCCCATGGACACACTTCATATCACACTAAGGAGGTGACACTGTCTCTATAATTTGAGATTCCTTGTGATATTCACACAACACTGCGGGAAATTCTCAATTCTCCAACTCCCAGACAAAGGAAGTCCTCATGGTGGAGGACATGTGCTTGCTGAGCATTGGGCACACCCTACCTGATATGACAACACATTTGATGACTATTCTTAGGTGTTAGTTGTGTGTACCTTGAAAAGTTCAACTTTGGTACAGTAATCTGATGATATTGACTCTGGAGGATCCTTCTCTCCATGAGGCCAGACCACCAGATCTCTGTAGTCGTAGTCACATTACCTGTAGAGGTTTAGGCAAATTATGTCATCACTGGATGTTCAGTTGCACTGGCCAAATTGCGCAAAAATGTTGAGCAGCAGAACTGGAGTGGAGAGGGGTAGGTAATGTTAGGCCATATTAGAGAACGAATACTCAATTATCTTAGAAAAACAAACTAAAAGAAGCTCTTTGGACTCAACTTTGTATACACAGAATTGTGAATCAGTTCTTCTATGACCATTGGTCTACGTGACAAAGGCCCATCAGTCCCCAAACTCTACTCTGGTGATCCAAGCTTGGGTCCCCATAGAACCCTAGATCTACAAAAGGTCTAAGACTTGTGGCCATATTTTGTATGTCGGATCTTTGTAATTTACCAAACTAGATGGAAGTTTCTAGTGATATACCGAAGAGATAAATGTGTCACCTCATCTCCTGGTCTTCTTCCTGGGACACCAAACCTCCTGTTGTTCGTAGAGGAGCATGTCAACTTTACGACTCCATTGTCACGTGGACACACTTCTCAGATACAGGTCTCCCTCTTAATGCTCTTCACAGGAATGTGGATACATAGAAGCATTTCAGATATTCACCAGTGAGGGAATAACTCGCATAGTTTACCATAACCTGCTGCTAAGTGTGGGGCCATATCTGTCCATCATGAGGTTGACTGTAGGGTCTACCTTCAATCATATTGATTTAGACAACACCAACCCATCAGGTTCCTTTATTTTAACTTCTTAAAGGGATCCAGAACTGACATGCTAAGCATTGGTGGTTCAGTGGTAGAATTCTCGCCTGCCACGCGGGAGGCCCGGGTTCGATTCCCGGCCAATGCAAGTGCAAATTTTAAATTTTTTTTTATGGTTTTACAATTTTGATTGCTCAACTAATGTATCAATACACCTCGTCATCCAATATCCAAAGCCGTAACGTATTGTTAGGATAGGCAATCAATAATTGGTGGGGGGCCAACTCTTAGCACCCTCACCGATCAGCTGCTTATAGTGGCCCTGGACCTTAGAACTGCCCTTCACATGAATGAGATGAAGCTGGAGTATCTTGCCCTATCACTGCTAAGTAGAAAGACTGATGTAAAGAATTAAGAGGGCCGTTCAAACAATGTGGCTTTGGACCCCCACCAATCCAATGATGATAACATATCCTAAATATAGGCCATTAATATTGTGATCTCTGACAAAAGTCATGACAACATGTCTAGACAGAGGTCATCCAGACATAGTCAGTTACCATTGAATCCACGGCATTCATTTTATCTCTGTTTGTTATCAGAATTTATCTCGATGGCTTCAGAAATGTAATGGTTTTTGGAATTTTTGTGTTTGAGATTATTTACTGGTCCATGAATACGCTTTTGCAAAATATGGACTCTAACCTGGAGCTTGTCTTCTATAGATAGGCCAGCCATCAAAATGCGAAAATGGCCAGGGTGAGGAACAAGTTGTGCTGAGCCAGGGAAACCTTGGCCTTACTGATTTAGTACTATGGGTATGAAAAGGACGACATATTGTCCCAGCAGGACAACGACCAGAAGTAAACTTCGATATTTGTGAAGTAATGGTTCAATAACAATGAAGTAGAGGGGCCGGATTGGCCCCCACAGTCCCCAGACCTCAACTCAATCCAACACTTCTGAGTAGAGTTGAAGAAAAAGTTGTATTTGTACCCAAGTAAGTTGTCCAGTATACACCAAAATCGGGAACATGCAGAAGAAAACTGGGGTCAGATTTTGGTCAAGACATGCTTGAATCTAATTGACAGCCCAGAAGGATTCAGGCCGTGAAAGCCAAAGGCGGATTTACAAAATAATAAAAATGTAGTTTTTAGGAGCAAAACAGTAACAATGCAGTCACATGACAAGAATCTGCGGAACTAATCGTATGCTAAAAAGTTGTAAGTCACACTTATGTATGAGATAGCCAAGAGGATTGTCTATAAAATGATGGGAGCCTCACATTCCAATCTGTAATGGATGGTGAGATATGGAGCCGGAAAGTCACAAGAGCAAAACATTGTTACCCTTTTGCTCGTCGGTGTAAAATCAGTATTGGAATAACTTAAAACAATGTAAAGTTTATAAAATCTCAAATACCAAAACCCCAAAAATGGAACAGTCTGGAACTGACCAACTTCAACATGATCGACATGTTAAGGGCATGCTGGGAGATGTAACTCTACGGCCAATGTGGTGCTACAAGTTGGTCACCAATGCTTGAAATTAAAGACAACGTTGGGTTAATGAATCTGATAAACTCAAAAGTTTATGTCATGAATTGTTGGCTTTAGATCTTCCTAGTTTAGAGTAGACGTAGCCCAGACGGAAAAATGGATGTCTTTGCTTTAGCCACAAACTCAAGACGCATTTTGGATATTGTTTTGAACAACTGTAAAGAAGTCAATAAATATATAAGATATCCAATTGGGTGACCTCTTACAAACCTCAGGAGGACATGGGGACATCAAAGTCTCATTAGAAGTGTTACCAAAGACACCAAATAGGAAAAGGATCCTTGGACTACAGCGAGTGAGTCTTTCCCATGGACACACTTCACATCACAATAAGGAGGTGACACTGTCTCCATAATTTGAGGTTCCATGTGAAATTCACACAACACTGTGGGAAAGTCTCAACTCTCCAATTCTCGGACACAGGGAGTCCTCATGGGAGATGACGTGTTCTTGTTGAGTGTTGTACATGGGGATAGGTCAACACATTTCATGACTATTCTTAGGTGTTAGTTGTATATACCTTACAAAGTGAACTTTGGTACTGTAACCTGACACTAGGTTCACACTAGTATTTGGATTTCCCCAGGTGGACCTGAAGGTTGGAAAACATGTCTGCTTCAAACCGATTTCTGATGATTTCCAACTTGCAGGAGATTTCTCCCGTCAATTTTAAGAGGAATCTACAGTGGAGACTGCAACGCAGATGTCAACCTATCCTGAGATATTAACTCTGAAGGATATTTCTATTCTTCATCAGGACTCCCACAAGGGAGTTTGGCCAGATGACCAGGTCTCAGCCCTCCAAGTATCACTGATTGACTGCAGGATAGGAAGTCAGATAACTAGAAGGTCAGAAACTGGGTACCTCCAGTGTCAAGTTTTGGACCTCCACTGACTTGATATTGGTAGACTATTCTAAGGATAGGTTATCCATATCAACTCTTGATCTACAGTTGATTCCCATTCTGGATAGATAATAGTCTTTTCATAATATGGCTGCATTTTTATGTCTGACACGTGCCCATGAGTACCAAGGACAACGTTCTACTGAACCAAGTTTGGGTCACCATAGTACTCTATACCTAGGACCCCAATGATTCTGAGACTTATGGGCGTATTATAGATGTAAAAAGGTGGCCATATTTCAGAAGTCTGAACTCTGCAAGTCACCAAACTAGATGTACGATTGTACCCACATACTAAAGTGTGAAATGCGTCACCTCATCTCTGGTGACTCCAAACCTCCTGCTGTACATACAGAAGCAACATCAGCTTTACGACTCCATTGTCACCTGGACACACTTCTCCGACGCACTTCTTCCTCGCAGGATTGCAGACACATAGAATATTTTGATATGTTCACTAGTGAGTGAAAGACTCTTATATTTCATCAGACGCGGTCCGCTTCTGGTAAAGATATCAGATCTAATCCCACAGAACCCTGTTAGCGTAGGGATACAAGGCAACCTTTGTTATACAACACCATCATCATTAGGTTGCATTGTGACATCACAATAAATTAGGAATGTAATTGTGAAGAAGCCAAATTTGCAGGATTTTTTTTTTGGCATGGATACAAACTGCAAGGCTCTATCATACAAATGATATTATTTTGCAATGCATTAGGGATCAGACCCCCTAGGGCTGTGATGCCGAACCTATGGAACACATGCCAGAGAGGGCACACAGAGCCCTCTTTGTTGGCAAGCATGCTGTCGCCTGGATCGCTCACTAATGGGGAATACAGTACAGGATTAGAGCTGTGGAGCATATAATACTGTGTGGGTGCTACTGAGGAGCATATAATACTGTGTGGGGGCTACTGAGGAGCATATAATACTGTGTGTGGGCTACTGAG
>NC_134269.1:12288307-12353307 GCF_031893055.1 Leptodactylus fuscus | reverse complement strand
GCGGGTAAAGTTTTCGTAGTGTGTATAAGGGATGGGATATGAAATGTAAGTTTGTATCTTGTTTGTGCTGTAATTCAGAGAATACGTGAGACTTTTGTGTTGCAGTTACTTTGTATTAGAGCTGCTATATATACGGTGTTGTGAGAAACTTTACATAGTGACTTTGGGACAGAAGTATTTGAAGTTAACCCTTTCCCGCCGATGGCATTTTTTGATTTTCGTTTTTGACTCCCCTCCTTCTAAACCCCATAACTTTTTTTATTTCTCTGCTCCCAGAGTCATATGAGGTCTTAATTTTTCCTGGGACAAATTTTTCTTCATGATGCCGCCATTATTTATTCTATATAATGTACTGGGAAGCAGGGAAAAAATTCAGAATGGGGTGGATTTGAAGAAAAAATGCATTTCTGTGACTTTCTTACGGGCTTTGGTTTTACGGCGTTCACTGTGCAACCAAAATGACATGTCCCCTGTATTCTGTGCTTCGTTACGATTCCGGGGATACCAAATTTATATGGTTTTATTTACATTTTGACCCCTTAAAAAAAATCCGAAACTGTGTTAAAAAATTATTTTTTGAAAAGTCGCCATATTCTGACAGCCGTAACTTTTTTATACGTGCGTGTACGGGGAAGTATAGGGCGTCTTTTTTTGCGGGACCGGGTGTACTGTGTAGTTCTACCATTTTCGGGAAATGTTATTGCTTTGATCACTTTTTATTCAATTTTTTTATCAGAATCAAAACAGTGAAAAAATGGCGGTTTGGCACTTTTGACCATTTTTCCCGCTACGGCGTTTACTGAACAGGAAAAATATTTGTATAACTTTGTAGAGCGGGCGATTTAGGACGCGCGGATACCTAACAGGTATGTATTTCACAGTTTTTAACTACTTTTATATGTGTTCTAGGGAAAGGGGGGTGATTTGAATTTTTAATCCTTTTTATTTATTTTTTTTATATTTTTTTTACTTTTTTTAAACTTTTTTTTTTGCATTTATTAGACCGCCTAGGGGTATTGACATGGGTGGGCGGTGTTGCGGATTGTCAGAGTGATGGGGGCAAACATGGCTGCTCCGGAGCGTTAAAGAGCGCCTCCTAGAGAATCGTTAAGGTGAGGGGCAAAGTGGTAAAGTATATGTATATGTGATTGTGTGGGGTTAGGGGCGAGGCTGGAGAGGGCAATAGGAATTTTGTGGCTTGCTATGGTCCAAAGTGTGTGAGATTGCAGAGATGGTGGTGTGAGTTTGGGTTTTGTGGGGGTCCTGGCACAAACGTATGTGCGCTATTGTGACAAAAAGTAGCCTATTGTTTAATCGAGTGTAGGGACTATGTTTGTGGAAAATTTCAGCCAAATCGGTGGAGCGGTTTTTGCGTGATTGACCGCCAAACATCCGAACATCCAAAGGGTCCTGGGAAAAACGTATGTGCGCTATTGTGACGAAAAGTAGCCTGTTGCGCAATCGAGTGTAGGGACTATGTTTGTGGAAAATTTCAGCCAAATCGGGGTCCAAAGTATGTGAGATTGCAGAGATAGTGGTGTGAATTTGGGTTTTGTGGGGGTCCTGGGAAAAACGTATGTGCGCTATTGTGACAAAAAGTAGCCTATTGTTTAATCGGGTGTATTAACTATGTTTGTGGAAAATTTCAGCCAAATCGGTGGAGCGGTTTTTCCGTGATTGAGGAACAAACATCCGAACATGCAAACATCCAAACACACAAACCCACAAACTCACAAACTTTCACATTTATAATATTAATAGGATAATACTACCTCCTATGTACAAGAATATAACTACTATAATACTACCTCCTATGTACAAGAATATAACTACTATAATACTGCTCCTATGTACAAGAATATAACTACTATAATACTACTCCTATGTACAAGAATATAACTACTATAATACTACCTCCTATGTAAAAGAATATAACTACTATAATACTGCTCCTATGTACAAGAATATAACTACTATAATACTGCTCCTATGTACAAGAATATAACTACTATAATACTACTCCTATGTACAAGAATATAACTACTATAATACCGCCCCCTATGTACAAGAATATAACTACTATAATACTACTCCTATGTACAAGAATATAACTACTATAATACTGCTCCTATGTACAAGAATATAACTACTATAATACTGCTCCTATGTAAAAGAATATAACTACTATAATACTGCTCCTATGTACAAGAATATAACTACTATAATACTGCTCCTATGTACAAGAATATAACTACTATAATACTACTCCTATGTACAAGAATATAACTACTATAATACTACTCCTATGTACAAGAATATAACTACTATAATACTACCTCGTATGTACAAGAATATCACTACTATAATACTGCCCCCTATGTACAAGAATATAACTACTATAATACTACTCCTATGTACAAGAATATAACTACTATAATACTACCTCCTATGTACAAGAATATAACTACTATAATACTACTCATATGTACAAGAATATAACTACTATAATACTACCCCCTATGTACAAGAATATAACTACTATAATACTGCCCCCTATGTACAAGAATATAACTACTATAATACTGCTCCTATGTACCAGAATATAACTACTATAATACTGCTCCTATGTACAAGAATATAACTACTATAATACTACTCCTATGTACAAGAATATAACTACTATAATACTACTCCTATGTACAAGAATATAACTACTATAATACTACCTCCTATGTATAAGAATACAACTACTATAATACTACCTCCTATGTATAAGAATATAACTACTATAATACTACTCCTATGTACAAGAATATAACTACTATAATACTACCTCCTATGTATAAGAATATAACTACTATAATACTACCTCCTATGTATAAGAAAATAACTACTATAATACTACCTCCTATGTATAAGAATATAACTACTATAATACTACTCCTATGTACAAGAATATAACTACTATAATACTACCTCCTATGTATAAGAATATAACTACTATAATACTACCTCCTATGTATAAGAATATAACTACTATAATACTACTCCTATGTACAAGAATATAACTATTATAATACTACCTCCTATGTACAAGAATATAACTACTATAATACTGCTCCTATGTACAAGAATATAACTACTATAATACTGCCCCTATGTACAAGAATATAACTACTATAATACTGCCCCCTATGTACAAGAATATAACTACTATAATACTACCTCCTATGTACAAGAATATAACTACTATAATACTGCCCCCTATGTACAAGAATATAACTAATATAATACTACTCCTATGTACAAGAATATAACTACTATAATACTACTCCTATGTACAAGAATATAACTACTATAATACTGCTCCTATGTACGAGTATATAACTACTATAATACTACTCCTATGTACAAGAATATAACTACTATACTACTGCTCCTATGTACGAGTATATAACTACTATAATACTACTCCTATGTACAAGAATATAACTACTATAATACTGCCCCCTATGTACAAGAATATAACTACTATAATACTACTCCTATGTACAAGAATATAACTACTATAATACTGCCCCCTATGTACAAGACTATAACTACTATAATACTGCTCCTATGTACAAGAATATAACTACTATAATACTACTCCTATGTACAAGAATATAACTACTATAATACTGCTCCAATGTACAAGAATATAACTACTATAATACTACTCCTATGTACAAGAATATAACTACTATAATACTGCTCCTATGTACGAGTATATAACTACTATAATACTACTCCTATGTACAAGAATATAACTACTATACTACTGCTCCTATGTACGAGTATATAACTACTATAATACTACTCCTATGTACAAGAATATAACTACTATACTACTGCTCCTATGTACGAGTATATAACTACTATAATACTACTCCTATGTACAAGAATATAACTACTATAATACTGCCCCCTATGTACAAGAATATAACTACTATAATAATACTCCTATGTACAAGACTATAACTACTATAATACTACTCCTATGTACAAGAATATAACTACTATAATACTGCTCCTATGTACAAGAATATAACTACTATAATACTACTCCTATGTACAAGAATATAACTACTATAATACTACTCATATGTACAAGAATATAACTACTATAATACTACTCCTATGTATAAGAATATAACTACTATAATACTTCCCCCTATGTACAAGACTATAACTACTATAATACTGCTCCTATGTACAAGAATATAACTACTATAATACTACTCCTATGTACAAGAATATAACTACTATAATACTACTCATATGTACAAGAATATAACTACTATAATACTGCTCCTATGTACAAGAATATAACTACTATAATACTACTCCTATGTACAAGAATATAACTACTATAATACTACTCATATGTACAAGAATATAACTACTATAATACTGCTCCTATGTACAAGAATATAACTACTATAATACTTCCCCCTATGTACAAGACTATAACTACTATAATACTGCTCCTATGTACAAGAATATAACTACTATAATACTACTCCTATGTACAAGAATATAACTACTATAATACTACCTCCTATGTACAAGAATATAACTACTATAATACTACTCCTATGTACAAGAATATAACTACTATAATACTGCTCCTATGTACAAGAATATAACTACTATAATACTACTCCTATGTACAAGAATATAACTACTATAATACTACTCATATGTACAAGAATATAACTACTATAATACTACCTCCTATGTACAAGAATATAACTACTATAATACTACCTCCTATGTACAAGAATATAACTACTATAATACTACTCCTATGTACAAGAATATAACTACTATAATACTACCTCCTATGTACAAGAATATAACTACTATAATACTGCCCCCTATGTACAAGAATATAACTACTATAATACTACCTCCTATGTACAAGAATATAACTACTATAATACTACCTCCTATGTACAAGAATATAACTACTATAATACTGCCCCTATGTACAAGAATATAACTACTATAATACTACTCCTATGTACAAGAATATAACTACTATAATACTACTCCTATGTACAAGAATATAACTACTATAATACTGCCCCTATGTACAAGAATATAACTACTATAATGCTTTCCCTAGTTATCAGATCATATATAGATCTGTTAAATTCTTAAAGGGACTGGTTAGTAAACAGTTGAAGCATTGGTGGTTCAGTGGTAGAATTCTCGCCTGCCACGCGGGAGGCCCGGGTTCGATTCCCGGCCAATGCAATGCAATTGTTTTTCATTTTCTTGTGACTTTGAAGAGGAAGTTTCATACAATGAGTTCATTATAAGAAGGCCAAAAGGTAATTTGCAATTTATATTTTTTCTTGACATTTTTTTCTGTTTTACTGGGAATTCCATCACATAACTTTAAATACTCTTAAGTAGAGGTTTCTCCCAAGATGTAAATAGGGAGACAATGCCTCTGTTATGCTGCCCTCTATAGGAAGCACCCTGAACATCATGCTCGACTTTCCCAAATTCCTTTACTGCATAATGTGGGATTTTTACCAAGTTAGTTTCTCATCTACGGAAGGCCAGAGGCACTGTCTCCCTATTTACATCTTGGGAGACAGATTTGCACATTCCTCCCATGATCCCTTACAGTGGACCGACTATGGCTGTATAAGTCTCCACCACCTAATAGGTGGTCTCTCCTTAAGGAGTGACATTATCCTCATAATCTGGTCTCTCAGCCTGTCACTTCTACCAAGTCAGTTCTCTCTACGCTGCGCTGACAAGGTCCAATAAAACCGAAACGGCCGTCCATAGCTGAGAACCTGACTTGGTAAAAATCCCACATTATGCAGTCGGACATGATATTCAGGGTGCTTCCTATAGAGGGCAGCATAACAGAGGCACTGTCTCCCTATTTACATCTTGGGAGACAGATTTGCATATTGAATGGGAGCAAAGTAAAGGGAGTGGAGAGGAGAAACACAGGGGGAAATATGTAAAAAGTGGGTTAACAGGAGATACAGAGTAGAATTAGGCACACCTCTCAGGATTCATTTTAGGTTTGGCTGGCTTGGGTCCAAGATATGTTTTGGGTTTAACAAGATCTGTACAAACCACATCTTAAAATGGCTTAAACATAGTGTAGAATACTCTCAGGACTCCTAGGAACCTATCTATAAAACATTGTGTAGAACACTGTCAGGGCTCCTAGGAACCTATCTATAACACACAGTGTAGAATACTCTTAGGGCTCCTAGGAACCTATCTATAACACACAGTGTAGAACACTCTTAGGGCTCCTAGGAACCTATCTATAAAACATAGTGTAGAATACTCTTAGGGCTCCTAGGAACCTATCTATAAAACATAGTGTAGAACACTGTCAGGGCTCCTAGGAACCTATCTATAAAACATAGTGTAGAACACTCTTAGGGCTCCTAGGAACCTATCTATAAAACATAGTGTAGAACACTATCAGGGCTCCTAGGAACCTATCTATAAAACATAGTGTAGAACACTCTTAGGACTCCTAGGAACCTATCTAATTTCTAGTTCTCTAAGGCACACACACCTGAAGGTAATTGAATGTGTACATGACCTTATTATATTCTGTAAAAAATAAAAATAATTCATACCCTCCAATACTTTTTTGGGGCCTCCTTGCAGCATCCAGCACTCTCTCTCCACCTTCTTGATCATATCTAATACACTCACCTGTGACATCATACACCTGGAGTCACTGCTGAGGTATATTATTGATTATGACGCTCTCTGTGCCCATGTGCCCACAGAGTTCAGTGTTGGCCACCAGTGCATGACGTCACTGGGAGAGTGCCAGACGTGGTGAGGAGGCCTGTAAGATGCAACGAAAGGCGAGTATGAATGTTTTGAAAATTTTTCAATATTACTAAAAATCTTTCCTCTGTGAACAATCTTCGAACGAAATGAACTGAGTGTTCAAAAGAAGATCAAACATCCTTTGCTTGGTGTAATTGAACATATTTGGAGGGTTAGGACAACTAGCCAATGTGGACCAAAATGCCCATGGTGGCATCTCCCACAAGACAATCGCTCAACAGTTGTTCAACCATTAACCTTTTATCTGCTGTGTCTCATCCACTTTTACTAACAGATACCATAACTAGATTCAGATATTATTAGATACAGAAGGAATCATTTTAAGACAAGTCTTCCAGAAGAGTTCTATTATAATGGCGTATCGTCAACATTGCCTGAAGGTCAGTCAGGGCCGCCATCAGGAATTTTGGGGCCCCATACAGCCTAAGTGTCTCTCCCCACCCCCTTCATCTGCACCAGTGTTATGCCATTCTCCCCCCCCTTCATCTGCCCCAGTGTCATGCCATTCTCTCCCCACCCCCTTCATCTGCCCCAGTGTCATGCCATTCTCTCCCCACCCCCTTCATCTGCCCCAGTGTAATGCCATTCTCTCCCCACCCCCTTCATCTGCCCCAGTGTCATGCCATTCTCTCCCCACCCCCTTCATCTGCCCCAGTATCATGCCATTCCCCCCTTCATCTGCCCCAGTATCATGCCATTCCCCCCCCTTCATCTGCCCCAGTGTAATGCCATTCTCCCCCCTTCATCTGCCCCAGTGTAATGCCATTCTCTCCCCACCCCCTTCATCTGCCCCAGTGTCATGCCATTCTCTCCCCACCCCCTTCATCTGCCCCAGTATCATGCCATTCCCCCCCTTCATCTGCCCCAGTATCATGCCATTCCCCCCCCTTCATCTGCCCCAGTATCATGCCATGCTCTCCCTACCCCCTTCATCTTCCACAGTGCCATTCACCCCTCCCCTTCATTTGCCCCCCTGTTTCATGGGCCCCTTCACTTACCTCTTCCATCGCATCCCCCGCCGCTCCTCTCTCACGCCACTGAAATAATTTAGGCGCGATGTGATGACGTCATCACATCGCACCTACAGACGGCCAGCAGCGTTTAAAGCAGGAGCTGAGCTGTCACAGCTCCTGCTTTAATCGCGTAAGTATTCAGCTCATCGGCGTCCGACGGACGCCGATGAGCTGAAATCGGGACCAGCAAGTTCTGGAGTGGGTAAGTGTCGGGGGCCCCAAGAGGCTCTGTGGGCCCCGGCCCCTGGCACTTGCCCGACTATGCCCTGCGCTGATGCCGGCCCTGAATGACTGGTGCGGGCGCCAGGGGGCCGGCACACGGTGGCGGGCCAAAACCGGGCCCCCACCAGTTTTCAGTTTGGCCGGGCCCCAGTAATACTGGCCTATCGGCGGCCCTGAGGTCAGTGAATGAAACCTGCCCCCTCCAACCATTGTCTTCACAGATATTCATTGTATACTACTCTTCTTTAACCTCCAAAGGCCTGAATAGAGAAATCCCTTAGGGTAACTGATACCCAGGTGAATGGAGTCAAGATGATTTTGAGATAAAGATGGTTTACTACACATAGAAAAGGAAAAGAAGTCAATAAGTTGAGAAGACATCCAATGAGATAGAACGTCCTTAGGAAACCTCTTACACAACAGTACATAACCTGAGCCATTGACTTCAGATAGACCTCTGGAGAACTTGAGGACATCAAAGTCTTATTAAAAGTGTTGACTGAGACACCAAATGGGAGAAGGACCCTTAGAGTCAAAGACGTGTGTCTTTCCCATGGACACACTTCACATCGCAATAAAGAGGTGACACTATCTCCATAATTTGAGGTTCTGTGCTATTTTCACACAACACTGTGGGAAATTCTCAACTTTCCAGCTCCCAGACCCAGTGAGTCCTCATTGCAGATGACATGTATTTGCTAACTAGGTATTATAAGGTAGATAAGCTACGCATTAGGATATAACGCCCTTATTGTGTGTGTTTATTGTCTGTATGCCCCTATGCTGCCCAATACTTATGGCGACCTGGTTGGCCCTTGTTTTGTACCAGGCTGATATCAGACTCTGCCACTATTTCTGAGCACCAATACACTTGGTTAGTGACTACCATTGTGAAGGAGAAGAAGGTACCAGATATCAGCCTAGGTCCACCTAAAGCCTGGCCCTGACGTATTCTCAAGCAATGATGTGCTAAAGAAATCCGGGAGAAGGAAGCCAGGGAAAGCGATTTGGCATCAGAGTTGGATTTTGACTGTGACCATGTGTGGTGCCTGTGAGAGAATGTCACTGCTACTGAGGTACACCAGTAAACTAAAGACAAAGCTCCAGACTGTAAGAGTCTGAGTGGAGCAAAGCCTGAGTATGGCTACCATGAGAGATGGTGGTGAGCTGGAACCAACGATTGGGAGAAATGGAGTGTTGCCCATGTGGCAAGAAACTGAGCTGATGACGGACTGTGATAGCATACCTCCCAACCGTCCCAAATTCTGCGGTGTCCTGTCCTGGTCGGCAGGAGGTATGTCCCGGTTTCAACCCATCGGCGTGCAGAGGACGCCGATGAGTTGAACACATAAGCGAGTAAGGCAGGAGCTGTCACATCTGTCTCAGCTCCTGCCTTACTGCTGCGCTCCGGCTTCTGCACGTGTAGACGAGATGTGATGATGTCACATCGCGCCTACCACTATGTGAGTGATCACGGAGAGAGTGGCGGGGGAGCGTTGGAAGGTATCAGTGTTTTATTGTGTTAAACATTGAGGGGAACATAATGAAGGGGTCCATGAAACTGGGGGCAGATGAAGGGGGGGAGGGACTGCATGAAACTGGGGCAGAGATGGGGGGACATGAAACTGTGGGCAGAGATGGGGGACATGAAACTGGGGCAGAGATGGGGGGACATGAATCTGGGGGCAGAGATGGGGGGACATGAATCTGGGGCAGAGATGGGGGGACATGAAACTGGGGACAGATATGGAGGGGGGACATTAAACTGGGGGCAGCGATGGGGGGGACATGAAACTGGGGACAGAGATGGAGGGGGGGCATGAAACTGGGGGCAGATGAAGGTGTTATATGAAATTGGGGGAGAGATCGAGGGGGGACATATAATTTACGGGTGACTATAGGAGGATTATACTGTGTGGGAGCACATGAAAAATGAACGAGAATTGGAGGAGTCAACATAAAAGTGGACGGAGCTAAATTTGCCGTGGCACGTTTTGTCCCGCTTTCTGCTCTTCATAAGTTGGGAGGTATGTGATAGTCATTGCTGAATTGATAGTGTGGACTGAGGAAGGGGTAACCTAGAGTTATAGTGACCAGCAGGAAGACTGTTGTCCCAAGTCAAGTGAAGAAAGTGGCCAAATAGGAGCAATGAAATTCCCAGTATTGCGGGACAAGTCCAAGCACTAGTAAGTTATCTTTCCTGCTGAGAGAAGGTGCAGAGGTCATAATACTGGACCATATAATACTGTGGGGGACTACTACGAAGCATATAATATTGTGTGGGGGCCACTGTGGTCATAACGTCCCAGGTAGGCACAAAACAGACAACATACCATGTGACTAGTGTGACCCCAAAATTTGTACACAGGCAGGTCTGGCTGTAGCAGGGAGTTGCCTCCTAGCAATTCACAGGGATACAGCAAGACATGGCAGTCATTTTAGCATAACCTTCAGACTTGTGCAAAAGTTTTAGGTGGGTATGTAAAAATGCTGCAAAGTAAATATTCTTTCAGAAATAGAAGGGTTAATAGTTAATTTATTAGCACATGTTCAATACACAAAGGAAAAGCTAAATTCCATAAAGGTACATAGTGTCGTAACTTCTAAAGCAAAACTGTAGAGTCCATTCAAGCATTGGTGGTTCAGTGGTAGAATTCTCGCCTGCCACGCGGGAGGCCCGGGTTCGATTCCCGGCCAATGCAGATGCTTTTTTTAATTGCTTTGACCTTTTGACAACTGTATTGAGAAAAGTTCTACTTACTGTTCTGGTTGTAGGATTCCCAGGTTGTAACTTTTCTACTATTACATACATCAGTTTGCAAAACTAGAAACAAGAATATTTCACAGATACAGAAAAGTTGGACAGCACTGCCAAACCCCGTGAGCAAAAAAAATTAGGTGCTTGCTGCTGTGGCTGCAATAAAACTACAAAAACAAAAAAGTTGTACCAGCACCAAAAGCATTACTGCAAGTACCTACTGTATATAAGGATACATGGAAAAGAGGTTCTTGGTATTTTTACATTAAGATCAAACTAATTATAAGGGGACAATGTGGAGCATATACTGTACGGGCCACTGTGGCTAACATAATACAGTGTTGGATCACTGTGGAGCATGTAATACTGTGTGAGGGCCACTATGTAGCATATTATACTATGGGGGCCACTGTGGAGCATATAATACTGTGTAGGGCCACTGTGGAGCATATAATACTGTATAGGGCCACTGTGGAGCATATAATACTGTATGGGGCCACTGTGGAGCATATAATACTGTGTAGGGCCACTGTGGAGCATATAATACTGTATAGGGCCACTGTGGAGCATATAATACTGTATGGGGCCACTGTGGAGCATATAATACTGTATAGGGCCACTGTGGAGCATATAATACTGTATGGGGCCACTGTGGAGCATAAAATACTGTATGGGGCCACTGTGGAGCATATAATACTGTATGGGGCCACTGTGGAGCATATAATACTGTGCAGGGCCACTGTGGAGCATATGATACTGTGGAGCATATGATACTGTGTGGGGCCACTGTGGAGCATATAATACTGTATAGGGCCACTGTAGAGCATATAATACTGTATGGGGCCACTGTGGAGCATGTAATACTGTGTAGGGCTACTGTGGAGCATATAATACTGTATAGGGCCACTGTGGAGCATATAATACTGTATGGTGCCACTGTGGAGCATATAATACTGTATAGGGCCACTATGTAGCATATTATACTATGGGGGCCAGTGTGGAGCATATAATACTGTATGGGGCCACTGTGGAGCATATAATACTGTATAGGGCCACTGTGGAGCATATAATACTGTATGGGGCCACTGTGGAGCATATAATACTGTATGGGGCCACTGTGGAGCATATAATACTGTATAGGGCCACTGTGGAGCATATAATACTGTATAGGGCCACTGTGGAGCATATAATACTGTATAGGGCCACTGTGGAGCATATAATACTGTATGGGGCCACTGAAGAGCATATAATACTGTGTGGGACCACTGAAGAGCATATAATACTGTATAGGGCCACTGTGGAGCATATAATACTGTGCAGGGCCACTGTGGAGTATATAATACTGTGCGGGAGCCCATTGTGGAACATATAATACTGTGTGGAGGCCAAGTTTGGAGCATATAATACTGTGTGGAGTCTCTGTGGAGCATATAATACTGTGTAGGGCCATTGGGGAGTGCATAATACTGTGCAGGGGCCCAATGTGGCGCATGTAATGACCGCCCCTTCATTCCCCTGACATCTGTTGTCAAGAGTCAGGACTAGGTCAGTTTGTAGTTTAGGGCCAAACTTGTTTGATTTAAAGGGATCCTATCATTAAAACTCTTTTTTTTCTGCCTAACACATAGGAATAGCCTTAAGAAAGCCTATTCTTCTCCTTCATTTAGACGTCTTCTCCACGCCGCCGTTCAGTATATAATCCGGTTTTCGTCGGTATGCAAATGAGTTCTTTCACAGAACTGGGGCGTGGTCCCCAGCGCTCAAACAGCACTGGGGACGTCCCCAATGCTGTGAGAGAACTCTGCAGCGACGCCTCCATCTTCTTCAGGAACAGGTCTTGTTCGCGCCTTCTTCCAGCGGTGGCTTCAAACTTCTAGACCTCGGGCCTAGGGCAAAGCCGACTGTGCATGCACAGTATTGTAAGCGGACATTTTCTTGTAGCCAGCAGGCATGCGCAGTCGGCTGCCCGAGGCCTAGAAGTTTGAAGCCACCACCGAAAGAAGACACGAGGAGAGCATGCTCCTGAAGAAGATGGAGGCGGCACTGGAGAGTTCTCTCACAGCATTGGGAACAGCGGCGCAGAGAAGACATCTAAAGGTAGGAGAAGAATAGGCTTTCTTAAGGCTATTCCTACATGGTAGGCATCATTCAGGAGACCCAAAGAGGACAGAGACCCACACCAGACACTACTGTGGAGCTATGGAGAGGTGAGTATGATGGTTTCTTATGTTTACCCAACTCCCTAGGCCCCCATTTATTATACTCTGGAGTTAAAGAAGTCCCAAAGTATAACAGTTATTCATGGGTGCCAAAAGCAACATTTTGGTTTTAGCTGAGCCCCAATTTTTTACAAAATTTGTAACAAACCCTAATCATCACAAACTGGTTTGCCAAACTCTAGTCTGGACACCCGTAAGTGGTTGGATAGTGTGTGTCCACCTTATCTCAGGCCAAATTGACATACCCATTATTGTACCAAGTCTTGGATCACAGGAGGACTCGCTACTACTGGTCTGATCTGGCCTCTTTGATGTCTTACTGACACTTGCCACAATTAGTTTCAGGATATTATTATGTACATAAGGAATCAACATTTTATTTTGAAGTCTCAAGCAAAAGTCACAGGACATAGGTGGCCAAGTGTCAACACTGCTGGTGGCTCTTTAATTGTAATTTGTCCCCCAACCATCGTCTCTATAGATATTCATAATATTCTGTTCCTGCTTTCCCTCAAACAGACCAGACTGAGATGTCTCTTGGGTTAGTCTTTTTCTTGAGAACATCAAAGTCTCATAAAAAGTGTTAGAAACACCAAAAAGGGTGGAGGACTCTTGGAGCTCAAGAAGTGTGTCTTTCCCATGAACACACTTCACATCACAATAAAGAGGTGACACTATCTCCAGAATTTGAGGTTCCTTGCTATTTTTGCACAACACTGTGGGAAATTCTCAACTCTCCAACTCCCGGACCCAGGGAGTCCTCATTGGAGATGGCGTGTGCTTGTCGACAGAACAGAAGAACTTAAGTTGGAAACTGAAATTATTTTTAGGTAATATCAAAGGAAAATTTTTGAGATAGTTGGTCTATAAATTATAGATGGTGTCAATCGTATTGGTGAGAACACAATAGCAAATCATATATATAGAAGGAATTATGGGACACTTGGCGTTTATCAACCATCGATGTGAGGCGGAATATCTTACATTACTTTGTTATATATATGAGAGGTCTATGAGTGCACCTTCTAAAATTTCTACCCAAGACGTCAGTTTAAGGAACATCTTCTTGAAACTGGAATTTTTTGATGTCTAACCCAAGACTCTTCCTCTCCTTTAGACTTGGTCTCACTTGGTGGATGTATGGTGAGGTGATGGAAGAACGTAGAGGAGACAACAAGCCAAATCAGTTTACGACTTCTGCCATTCTTTACTGATTTGACACAATCCCAATAAAAGTCATGGGAATGTTTTTGCAGACGTTACTTTATGATACCATTGACCTTATGACCAGTGTACGGTGACAATTTTGTTGGGTTTATGTCTTGTATGTTTTGGAGCTTTCATTTAACATGTGTAGAAGATTTAATACTAGGTGTAGGTATCAAAATTTATAATTATTAGAGATGAGTGAGTAGTATTGGATCGAGTAGGTATTTGATAGAATACTATGGTATTCAAAACACTCGTACTTGTTCGAATACTACTATTCGCAGTAAAGATTCAATTCAGAACCAGCATTGATTGGCCGAATGCTATACAGTGTATAGCATTCGGCAAATCAACTCTAGTTCTGCAGCAGGCTCTTCTTTGCTAGTCGGGAGAGCTGGCAGCTTTCGGTTATGCGGGAGCTGACTTTTTCTCATAGGAATGCATTGAACAGCATTGATTGGCCGAATGCTATACAGTGTACAACATTCGGCCAATCAACGCTGGTTCTGCCAGAGGCTCGTCTGTGAGAAGGCGGAGTCTAAGATCGGACCACAATGGAGACTGCTGTGGTCTGATCTTAGACTCTGCCTCCTCACAGACGAGCCTCTGGCAGAACCAGCGTTGATTGGCCGAATGCTGTACACTATATTAGAACTCCTAGGAACCTATCTATCAAATTTCTAGCTCTTTAAGGTAAACACAGCCAAGGTTAAGTCAAACTGAAAGGGACCTTATTATACTCTGGGGTCTAAAGATACCCCAGAGTATGACAGGTGGAAACACAGGGGATGCGTGAGAAATAAAAAAAAAATCATACTCATATTCCCTTACCCCTTTTGGATCTCCTCATGGTGTCTGACGCTTGGTGTGCCAATGCGACCATTAACAGGCCTCAGCAGTGACCCCAGACCAGCGCCACACCTCTAATGAGGTGAGGTGAGGTGCCTGCCTCGGGCGGCGCACAGCTCGGGCGATTTTTTTAAAACTATTTTTTCTTTGAACCAGCGCAAGAGAGCTGCCTCTCTCCTCGCGCTGTTTCAGATGTCTACGTCTCAGTGTCATCACGCCGCTTATGCTGGTACGTAGACGTCTGACTGCCGAGAGAAGAGGATCGCGGAGGAAGCGGGAGCAGCAGCAGTGCGATCGGTAAGTATAATAACTTTTTTTTGTCATATAATTGCCCGCTCCCTGCTGGAGTATCCCCAGCAGGTAGCGGCCTATTTACCAACCTCCCCGGACATGCTCACTGCCGCCCCTGCTTCCCCTTGTACTATAGGCCGCGGAGGCCAGCAGTGAATAGGCCCGGGCCAGGCCGTGATCCCACTTCCGCTATTATTATACTCGGGGGTCTTTCTGGCCCCCGAGTATAATAATTGGAGCCCCAGGAGAGATGAGGGAACATAATGAAAAATGTTACTTACCTCCGATGTTACTCCTAGCAGGCTTCGGGCATATATGGTAATGCCCAGACGTCACGTGGTCTGGTATATTATATATAGGCCCAAAGCCTGTGTTAGCAGTACCATATAGGCCTGAAGCCTGCTAGGATTAAAGAGGACCTTTCATGGGTTTGGGGCACAGGCAGTTCTATATACTGCTGGAAAGCCAACAGTGCGCTGAATTCAGGGCACTGTCGGCTTTCCTGATCTGTGCCCCGGGTGAAGAGCTATCGGTACCACTACTTTAGCTCTTCACAGTCAGAAGGGCGTTCCTGACAGTCTGTCAGGAACATCCTTCTCCACAGCAGCCCCTATAGCGCTGTACAGTGTGAGCGGGGAGGAACGTCCCCTCCCCTCCTGATAATACTCGTCTATGACCGTGCACTGTGAGCAGAGGGAGGGGGCGTTCCTCCCCGCTCACACTGTACAGCGCTATAGGGGCTGCTGTGGAGAAGGACATTCCTGACAGACTGTCAGGAACGCCGTTCTGACTGTAAACAGATACGGTACCAGCACTGATAGCTCTTAACCCACGGCACAGATTGTGAAAGCCGACAGTGCCCTGAATTCAGCGCACTGTTGGCTTTCCAGCGGTATATAAAACTGCCTGTGCCCAAACCCATGAAAGGTCCTCTTTAACATCGGGTCCTGGAGAGGTGAGCAACAGTGTTTATTATGTTCCCTCATCTCCCCTGGGGCTCCGATTATTATACTCAGGGTCTGAAAAGACCACTAAGTATAATAATAGTTCATGGGTGTGCAACTGTGGGCATAATAGAGCTTGAAGGGTCCACTTTCGCCCCTGTAACCTCTATTATGTGGGGAGACGTCTCCTGTGAGTATTACTGCATTGTATTTATTGTAATATTCCCCCCCCCCCCCCCGCTCTGTCTGAGGCGGACGATCAAAAGATTGTCCGCCTCAGGCAGCAGAAAGGCTAGGTTCACCACTGCCCCAGACACATGATATCCCAATGAGGTATTTGTCATCTCCAAAGTGATCAAAAAATCATAGATGGTAAACATTAATACCAATAAAACCAACAATCTGCCCCCCAAATAAAGAGACCTGACCTATATAAGTAAAAAAAATAAATATCTCCATCAACAAACTAGTAAAAAAGTTATAGGTGTTAGGATACAGAGACCCCAGGAAAATTATTCTCTTTCAAAAAGTGACGTTTTATTTGTAAAAGCGGTAAACCATGATAAAAGTAATGTAAATCGTTATAAAGGAAAGCACCCTATGTCCTTAAATGGTTAACTAACACGTCAAACCCCTCACTACTATAACTTCTTAAAGCATTACCAAAACACCAATGTAAGCATTGGTGGTTCAGTGGTAGAATTCTCGCCTGCCACGCGGGAGGCCCGGGTTCGATTCCCGGCCAATGCAACATGGCTTTTGAACTCTTTGGATATCAATTTGGATTAGACTTCAAAAATTTAAGTTTAAGAAGAAATTCTTAACATGTTCTGTTCTATCCTTCTACTTTTATGGGAATTCTCCTGTCTAACACTTCATACAGTGCGACGTTCTCTTCATACAGTGCTACTTTCCTGCTCTGTTGTGTAAGGCTGAGTTCACACGTAGTAAAGTGGAGCGCAATCTGGGACGTATACGTGTGTCAGCAGTTTGCACGCTCAAAAAGATCCCATTAATTGATTGGGCGCAAAATTACGCGGCGTATACATTCGTAACTCCCATTGAAATCAATGGGATCTTTTTGAGCGTGCAAACTGCTGACACATGTATACGTGCCAGATTGCGCTCCACTTTACTACGTGTGAACTCAGCCTAATAGTGGATGTAGAATACAAGGTTGTCCTCATACCAAGTTGATCCAACA
The DNA here is from genome assembly GCF_031893055.1 of Leptodactylus fuscus. Taxonomy (NCBI): domain Eukaryota; kingdom Metazoa; phylum Chordata; class Amphibia; order Anura; family Leptodactylidae; genus Leptodactylus; species Leptodactylus fuscus. Next base: position 12,335,707 of record NC_134269.1, on the reverse strand, counting down.
GTATCACATCCCCCCATACTGACATGTACCCATTCAGGTTGCCCCCAGAGTATGATGTCCCCCCCCTATATGTTTCCCATATAGTGTCATGTTCAGACCCCCTCCATGTCATGTCCTCAACCCAGGTTACCCCCACAGTATCATGTTCTTACCCCAGGCTGTCCATACAGTATAATGTTGCCCCCCACCAAGTAGCCCCCATAGTGTCATTCTCAGACCCCCCCCCCCCGTATCATGTCCTCAGCCCAGGTTGCGCCCACAGTATTATATCCTCACCCCAGATTGCCCCCACAGTATCATGTTTCCCCACCCCCCAAGTTGCCCCCATAGTGTCACAGTCAGACCCCCTCGTATCATGTCCTTACCCCAGGTTGTCCCCACAGTGTCTTGTTCCCCACACTGACATGCCCTCCTCGGTTTGCCCCCACAGTATCATGTTCTCACCCCAGGCTGCCCATACAGTATCATGTCCCCCCCCCCCTCCCAGGTTGCCCCCATGGTGTCATGCCCAGATATCCCTCTGTATCATGTCCTCGCCCCAGGTTGCCCCCACAGTATCATGTCCCCATCCCAGGTTGTTCAAGTAGTATCATGTCCCCCCCTCCCCATGTTGCTTCCACAGTTTCATGTCCTCCGTTGTATATATCAAAGAAAAAACCCAAACCTTAATACTCACCTTTCCTATTACCCTATTCACTCCTCTCTTTGGTCCAGGAGACTTTAAGGAGTAACAGGCCCAATGCAAGTGTCGCCTGTTGCTAGGACATTGGGAGCAAAGGCAACGTCCAATGAGGACGCCAATGAGTTGGGGTAGCTTGGTCCTACTGCCCCAAAGGGGGCCTCCGCTACTATATGCAAGTGCACCATTGGTCCTATGGTCACAGCAGCCCTGGTTTTGGTATATCATTTTAGTATAAGGATTAGCATGAAATCTTGCCTAACCTTGTGCGCTTCATCTGGCACCATTAACAGCTCAATAGTCAAAGCCAAAAACTTCCTTCTTGGCCTTCAGGTTTCCTGCCCTTCCATTCCTTCTGTTTTCCTATAAACATCTTATATCCTGAGAAGGTTGCCCCTAATAGGGACCATTCTTAACATGTTGTGGATGTTTTGGACACAAAGAGCAGGACACATGACTAGCCCATCAGATTGGTCCCTCAGAGAACTAGATGGTCCACCAAATGACACCCAAATGTGAAGGGTCCTATGGTCTATTTCCTAGGGATTGTTGGAGGAAATTATTCTTCTGGTCCAGAGTCTGGGCCCACTGGAGCATCCTCTGATACGTGGACTGTATTTGTGAGATATTACTGACTGATACCACAATATGTTTCAGGATATTATTGAACACAAGGAATAAACGTCTCAATTCAAGTCTCAGGGCATTGCCTGTGGCTCCTTGAATGGAACTCGTTCCCTAACCATTGTCCCTATAGATATTCACTTCATTGTTAGCTTGTCTTCCCTCAAGCAGCCCAGACGGAGAAGTCTTTTGGGTTAATAGGTCTTTTTACTTGGTCAAAAGAAGCATTTTGAATATGTTTTGGACACATTGAAATGAGTCAATAAGGTGAGAAGACATCCTATGGGATGGAATGGCCTTAGGAACCTTCTTACACCTCGATATAGACCTGGATAATCTCTGTGATGTCTAAACAGAAGACATTAGTTACCTTCAGGGAGAAAGCTGGAGGACATTGGGACATCAAAGTCACCAAAAGTGTGAAGTCTTACCGCTACCAGACGTAGATATTTATCAATGTCTATGAGCACACCTTCTGCTCAGTTTGTATCCAAGAATAGAACCAATGATCGTTCCTCTAAGTCATGAAACCTTTGATGTTCAACCCAAAATTCTACCTCTCCTTTTGCCTTGGTCAAACTTCGGCTGTATGGAGAGGTGATGGAAGAATGGAGAGGTGACAACAAGACAGCCCAACTCAGTCCATGCCATTTGTCCATCGTACTGACTCAGGGTAGTCCCACCAAAGACCTGGGAAAACGTTTGTACACGTTTCACGACCTTGTGACCGATCTATAGTCACTGTAAGTCTTGTGCGTTTTGAAGTTTCCACCTACTGAATATAGAAATTTTCATATGAGATGTGGATATCAGAATGGAAGATTATGTAGATAATCTGTTTTCCCTTAGTCCCAACAGCGGCACAATACGGGGAGCCTTGTGCCGCTGGTGGGACGACCGGGAATGACAAATTGTCAAGGATGGGTCAAGGCAATTTTCAACTACAGGAGATCATCTTCAAAATGAATAATAACATATTTGGCCCTTATCTACAGTTCTATGGATTCCACCAGACAAGATAAGACAGTTCCATACGGTAATAATGCCACTGCATGTAGTTGTCTGCCAAAAGATCTTGAAGGCCAAAACCCATTGTCCTGCTACACCATAGTTCTCTACAGAACCCTATGCATATAACTACGATACTTCTTGGTCTCATGGCTGTAACCTCTACGGTAGCCTCAAGGATGGATTGTTAGTTTAGGATAGGGCTACATGGAGACCTTGTCTACAGCAGCCATTGCATGTTCAATGATTGAGACTAACGTGAATGGTGTTGCATTGTGCGGAGAGATCATTTTTACGGGTCGTCATAGGACCCCATTTACTTACATAAGAGGACGTTACAGGCTGGCAATCTTTAGATGCCAAACTCTAAGTAGAGTCCTATCCTTACTGTGTTCTACGTCATTGTTGGCTAAAGGACCACCCCCGTGTTCATGGTAATCCTTCCAAACTTCTTCTCGTATCTGAGAGAGTCCAATGTGTTGGTTCCTTTCAGTCATAGGAATCTATGAAGACCGGCAAGTCTTGATGAAGTTTCCCACTGGCATGAGATTTGCCTAAATTTTAATAATTGGGGGCTCTCCTGTGGGTCAGAATGGAAATCTACGCCATTTGGGAACTGGAGGAGCCATTAGGTATAGCTCAGGCCAGGTTTCTGGTCCATCTTGTACATTTCCTTTTGTCAAAAGTGGTGAGTTTGGTCCAGAACCAACAACGTGGTGCAAAGAAAGGTCGTGCTCCGAACACGTACCGCACCGAATAACTGGTGTAGATAGGTTAGTAAATGTCCCGCTGGGCCTTCATCCTGTACGTCCAGACCTCCTGCTGTCCAGGCAGATTTATGGCTCCATTGTCACCCGGACACACTTCCTCGGCACACTTCTTTCTATTTGTCTTCTTCATTCCAATATATAGACATAGACCTGATTGCTGGTGGGGGAGAAATTTTTTCATAAAAATATTATTAATTTTTTAAATTCAAATTTTCTCAATTTACTTAAATTTATGCCCAATTCTTCACTGCTCTCTCGATGCCCACTACATCTGTTCATACGACTGCATGAATTTTTTTGTGGCCAGCAAACCCCCCAAAATTTTGAGTTCAACTAAACCTGCAATTTTTTTAAAAAAATTCATAATGATTTGTTCCAGTTTCGTTGCTGGCTGAAATTGTCTGATTCAAACCAGAATTGCTTTTATCATACTCTGTTTCGTAGGCATCGAACCCCCAAAATTTTTAAGTTTGACCTGAAATTTTTGAAAAATTCATAAGGAGTTATGAGCCCATGACTGACTGATAAGAGCATACGACCACTTACCAAACACAGCGCCACACCTTGTATAGTGGCTGTTCTTTATATTACGGCTCAGTCCCAGACTTGATGTTAATGGCCTGACAAGAGGACTCGGAGATCAATATCATAGACCCGGAACCCCCAGTAATCTGCTCTATTACCCCTGAATATGATGTAAAGTCACCTTTATCAGAGACTGGTACAGACACTACATCATCATGGTTGAGCTGTAGTACCATAGACAGCCTTTTGGCAAGGGAGGCGCAGTTTCAGAATTTTTTTTAAAATTTAATGTCATTTTTATTATTTTTAATGAAAATTAGTTGGAATGAGCTTTGATAAAGTTTATGTGATTATGTAAGACTGACTTGACTGACTGTGCAAATAACTTTCTTGACTATAGGGACATGAGTTACCTACTAAGATACCGATCATTAGGAAAAGAAATTGAATATAAATAAGATCTTAGCAAAAAAACAATCTCTAACACAATCTCAGCTGTGGACAGCACTGTTTTGATCTGTTGGATCTCATCAGCAAACCAGCAGAGGCACTGTTCTCCTATTTACATCTTGGAAAACAGATTTGCATTTTTTTTTCCCATAATCCCCCAGTGCAGCGAAAATGGCATTGTAAGTGTCCATACGCCTGTGAAGGTGCTCACTCCTTAAGGAATGATATTGCCCCCAGATACTTGCTCTAGAGCAGGGGTAGGGAACGTACGGCTCTCCAGCTGTTGCAAAACTACAACTCCCAGCATGCATACTTGCTCTGCTGTTCTGGGAACTCCCATGGAAGTGAACGGAGCATGCTGGGAGTTGTAGTTTCACAGCAGCTGGAGAGCCAAAGGTTCCCTACCCCTGCTCTAGAGTCTCACTCTGCCAAACCAGTATCCCTACGCTGTGCTGAAGAGATCCAAAAGTTGTGCATGATGTTTAAGGGGGCTGCCCCTAGAGGGCGCCAAGCAGAGGGACTATGTTCCTATTCACACCTTGGAAAACAGATTTGCATATTTTCTCTATGGATAAGTCGCTAAGTAACATATTGATTTACCATTTTACTGGAATATTTTACTTGCTTGCTGTCAAGCATTGGTGGTTCAGTGGTAGAATTCTCGCCTGCCACGCGGGAGGCCCGGGCTCGATTCCCGGCCAATGCAACATGTATTTTGTACTCTTTCAACAGCTTTTTGCATTTGACTTCAAAAACTGAAGCATAAATTTAAGTTTAAGAAGAAATTCTTAATATGTTGTACGCTTATTTCTACTTTTATGGAAATTCTCATGTATGACACTTCATACAGCGTTATGTTTGTGCTCAGTTCTCTAACAGCAGATGTACGATACCAGGTTGTAACTATTTACCAGGGGCGTAACTACCAGGGTAGCATCGGCAGCAGCTGTCACAGGGCCCGGGACATTAGGGGTCCAGCAACAATTCTTAATAGGCCGTTACCGGCTGGAGTTACTCTAGCCGGTAACGGGCCGTACTTACTTACCGATCCTGGCAGGGGTCGGGATTGGTAAGTGATGCTGTGGACCCCACAAACACTATTATTATACTCGGGGGTCTTTTCAGACCCCCGAGTATAATGATCGGAGGCCCGGGAGAAGTAAGTGAACATACCTCTGCAGGTTCCAGACAGGCTTCGGGCCTACTTCTGTGATGTCCCTGATCTCACATGACCGGGGCCTCCTATGCAGCGGAGCCAGGGATAGGTAAGTAAGAATGTTTTCTTTATGTTTGTATCCCCTCTTGGTCTCCAAGTATTTTACTCTGGGTTCTGAAAAGACTCCAGTATATAATAATTGTTCATGGGTGTTCATAGTGGGGTATAATACTGTGTACAGGGGCCACTATGGGACATAATACTGTGTACAGGGGTCACTATGGGGGATAATACTGTGTGCAGGGGCCACTATGGGGGATAATACTGTGTGCAGGGGCCACTATGGGGGATAATACTGTGTGCAGGGGCCACTATGGGGTATAATACTGTGTTCAGGGGCCACTATGGGACATAATACTGTGTGCAGGGGCCACTATGGGGCATAATACTGTGTACAGGGGTCACTATGGGGGATAATACTGTGTGCAGGGGCCACTATGGGGGATAATACTGTGTGCAGGGGCCACTATGGGGGATAATACTGTGTGCAGGGGTCACTGAGGGACATAATACTGTATACAGGGGCCACTATGGGGTATAATACTGTGTTCAGGGGCCACTATGGGACATAATACTGTGTGCAGGGGCCACTATGGGGCATAATACTGTGTGCAGGGGCCACTATGGGGCATAATACTGTGTACCAGGGCCACTATGGGGCATAGTACTGTGTGCAGGGGCCACTATGGGGCATAATACTGTGTGCAGGGGCCACTATGGGGCATAATACTGTGTGCAGGGGCCACTATGGGGCATAATACTGTGTGCAGGGGCCACTATGGGGCATAATACTGTGTGCAGGGGCCACTATGGGGCATAATACTGTGTGCAGGGGCCACTATGGGACATTATACTGTGTGTAGGGGCCACTAAGGGACATAATACTGTGTGCAGGGGCCACTATGGGGCATAATACTGTGTGCAGGGGCCACTAAGGGACATAATACTGTGTGCAGGGGCCACTATGGGGCATAATACTGTGTGCAGGGGCCACTAAGGGACATAATACTGTGAGCAGGGGCCACTATGGGACATAATACTGTGTGCAGGGGCCACTATGGGGTATAATACTGTGTGTGGGGGCCACTATGGGGTATAATACTGTGTGTGGGGGCCACTATGGGACATAAAACTGTGTGCAGGGGCCACTATGGGGGATAATACTGTGTGCAGGGGCCACTATGGGGGATAATACTGTGTGTGGGGGCCACTATGGGACATAATACTGTGTGCTGGGGCCACTATGGGACATAATACTGTGTGCAGGGGTCACTATGGGGCATAATACTGTGTGCAGGAGCCACTATGGGGGATAATACTGTGTGCAAGGGCCACTATGGGGGATAATACTGTGTGCAGGGGCCACTATGGGGGATAATACTGTGTGCAAGGGCCACTATGGGGGATAATACTGTGTGCAGGGGCCACTATGGGGCATAATACTGTGTGCAGGGGCCACTATGGGGCATATTACTGTGTGCAGGGGCCAATATGGGGCATAATACTGTGTGCAGGGGCCACTATGGGACATAATACTGTGTGCAGGGGCCACTATGGGGAATAATACTGTGTGCAGGGGCCACTATGGGATATAATACTGTGTACTGGGGCCACTATGGGGCATAATACTGTGTGCAGGGGCCACTATGGGACATTATACTGTGTGTAGGGGCCACTAAGGGACATAATACTGTGTGCAGGGGCCACTATGGGGCATAATACTGTGTGCAGGGGCCACTAAGGGACATAATACTGTGTGCAGGGGCCACTATGGGGCATAATACTGTGTGCAGGGGCCACTAAGGGACATAATACTGTGAGCAGGGGCCACTATGGGACATAATACTGTGTGCAGGGGCCACTATGGGGTATAATACTGTGTGTGGGGGCCACTATGGGGTATAATACTGTGTGTGGGGGCCACTATGGGACATAAAACTGTGTGCAGGGGCCACTATGGGGGATAATACTGTGTGCAGGGGCCACTATGGGGGATAATACTGTGTGTGGGGGCCACTATGGGACATAATACTGTGTGCTGGGGCCACTATGGGACATAATACTGTGTGCAGGGGTCACTATGGGGCATAATACTGTGTACTGGGGCCACTATGGGGGATAATACTGTGTGCAGGAGCCACTATGGGGGATAATACTGTGTGCAAGGGCCACTATGGGGGATAATACTGTGTGCAGGGGCCACTATGGGGGATAATACTGTGTGCAAGGGCCACTATGGGGGATAATACTGTGTGCAGGGGCCACTATGGGGCATAATACTGTGTGCAGGGGCCACTATGGGGCATATTACTGTGTGCAGGGGCCAATATGGGGCATAATACTGTGTGCAGGGGCCACTATGGGACATAATACTGTGTGCAGGGGCCACTATGGGGAATAATACTGTGTGCAGGGGCCACTATGGGATATAATACTGTGTGCAGGGGTCACTATGGGGCATATTAGAGTGCACAGGAATGCGGGGGAGGGGAAGGGTCGGGGTCTTCAGCATCGATCAGGGGGGGTGCCCATTTCAAAAGTTCACCACGGGGCCCCACTATTCGTAGCTACACCACTGCTATTTCCTGTAATATGCAGCAAGTTGCTTAACAGAACCTTTATTATATCCGATAGGAAGTTGTGGGGGATTCTCAAGAATCAAAGAATCAGGCTGAATAAAGATGAGTTCCTCATTTTTGGGATTATTAGAATATTCTCTCTCGTAGTCCATTCTATAGACGCTAGGACCACACACTCTGCTTCCACCTTTTCCTCCACCACACATCCGATATAGTGATGAAGGTCATTTTTGACCGAAACGTTTAATTTTTGGATGCAAATAAATACCTAATTCTTCAGGATTCTCATATAGGTTCCAGTATTACCAGAGCGACCACGTCACTTCTAGTAATATCTAGCTCAGTAATCCTGAAGAAAACGTCCACCACTACTCCAGATGTCTTGCTTAAAAGGAACACAAGGACTGAAGATGATCATAGATGAGATCCGATGTGACCAATAATTCTCATACCAATTATAGGTCATATGCTCCATTGTGTGCTATAGATTGGCTAAGCATCACGGTCAAAAGAGAATCTGGTCCACCACTGAGAGAGGACCAGCACGTGACCTCATCCTATTGAATACCTCTAACTCTGGGCTACCCCAACTCATTGGACCTCCAAAACATTGAGAACCTCTTTTGATCTAAAATGATCCAAGGTTTTGGTATATAGCTTTAGTGTCTACAGAATACATACAATGTGGTCTCCTTGTGTTGGGGATTCTGGAGACATTCCAGTTAGGGGTTGTCTTCTGCTGAACCTATAGGACCATTACTGGACCAGAGTCTGGGCCTACTGGAGCATCCTCTGATACGTGGACTGTATTTGTGAGATATTACTGACTAATATCTCAATATGTTTCAGGTTATTATTGTGCAGATACTCAAGGAATAAGCATTTCAATTCAAGTCTCAGGACATTGCCTGTGGCTCCTTAGATGGATCTCCTTCCCTAACCATTGTCCCTATAGATATTGACTTCATTGTTAGCTTGTTTTCCCTCAAACAGCCCAGATGGAGAAGTCTTTGGGGTTAATAGGTCTTTTTACTTGGTCAAAAGAAGTATTTTGAATATGTTTGGGTGAGAAGGTGAGAAGACATTCTATGGGATGGAATGGCCTTAGGAACCTTCTTACACCTCGATATAGACCTGGATAAACTCTGTGATGTCTAAATAGAAGACATTAGTTACCTTCAGGGAGAAAGCTGGAGGACATTGGGACATCAAAGTCACCAAAAGGGTGAAAGACCATTGGAGCTAAAGAAGTGTGGCTTTCTCATGGACACACTTCACATGACAATAAAGTGGTGACACTATCTCCAGAATTTAAGGTTCCTTTCTATTTTCACACAACACTGGGGGAAATTCTCAACTCTCCAACTTGCGGACCCGGGAGACCTCATAGGATGTGACATGTACTCATTGTATGGCTGGTTGTGTTATAAAGTGGGTCAAAATGATTCTTCAGTAATATTGGATGAGACCTATTGGCACAAATGTTCTCTTGTACAACTGGTGTTAAAATTTTGACCCTCTTGGTCCAACAAATACAGATGTTGCCTTTCCTTTTGCCTTGGTCAAACTTTGGATGTATGGAGAGGTGATAGAAGAATGGAGAGGTGACAACAAAGACAGCCCAATTCAGAGTTCATGCCATGTGTCCATCCTACTGACTCAGGGTAGTCCCACCAAAGACCTGGGAAAATGTTTGCAGACGTTTCACTGCTTTATGTTAGATTCTGATGACCTTGTGACCAGTGGCGTAACTAGGAACGGCAGGGCCCCGTGGCAAACTTTTTACATTGACGCCCGCCAAAGACCCCAACGGAATCCCCCCCCGCATTCCTGCTCTCTCGATTATGTCCCATAGTGGCCCCTATACACAGTATTATGTCCCATGTTGGCCCCTGCACACAGTATTATGCCCCATAGTGGCCCCTGCACACACTATTATGTCCCATAGTGGCCCCTGCACACAGTATTATGCCCTATAGTGGTCCCTGCACACAGTATTATCCCCCATAGTGGCCCCTGCACACAGTATTATCCCCCATAGTGGCCCCTGTACACAGTATAATGCCCCATAGTGGCCCCTGCACACAGTATTATGTCCCATAGTGGCCCCTGCACACAGTATTATGTCCCATAGTGGCCCCTGCACACAGTATTATGCCCATGTTGGCCCCTGCACACAGTATTGTACCCCATAGTGGCCCCTGCTCACAGTATTATGCCCCACTGTGCACACCCATGAACAATTATTATACTTTGGGGTCTTTTCATAATATAGATTTATAATAATTGGTGACCGAAGGGGTGTACCAACATAAAAAACACTGTTATTTACCTATCCCTGCCTCTGCTGCAGTCCTCGGTGGTGTCGGCCATCTTCAATGAAGTCCGGGATGTCACATGACCTGGGAAGCAGGTAGGCCTGAACACAGAGGTAGGCCCGAACATGCCCGGAGAGGTAAGTAACACGTTTTTTTATGTTCTCTTACCACCCCTGGACCTCCAGTCATTATACTCAGGGATCTGAAAAGACCCCCCAAGTATAATAATGATGTTTGTGGGGCCAGTGGCGTCACTTACCGATCCCGGCCCTTGCCAGGATTGGTAAGTAAATAGGGCCTGTTACCTTCTGGAGTAACTCCAGCTGGTAACGGCCTATTAAGAAAAGAAAAATGGCCACTTACACAGTAAGTAAGCGGCCATTTTCCTGTGGCCTGTGGGCATGCGCAGTCAGCTTTGCCCGAGGCCTACAAGTTTGACCGCCTGCGCTGGATGAAGATGTGTGAAGAGGACGTTCCTGAAGAAGATGGAGGCATCGCTGGATAGTTCTCTTGCAGCATTCGGTATGCCTCCAGTGCTGTTTGATCGCTGTGACCGCCCCCAGTGCTGCGTGAGAACTCATTTGCATACCGACAAAAACCAGGATTTATACCGAAGGGCGGCGCAGAGAAGACATCTAAAGGTAGGAGAAGAATAGCCTTTCTTAAGGCTATCTCTACGTGTCAACGAGAAAAACATGTATATTAATGGTAGAATCCCTTTAAAAAGTGGTTAGCTAAGAAGCCTCACGGACCCCATAGACTATAATGGGGTCAGTATGGTTTCTACTTTATGTCCGGGATAAAAGTACTACAAGCACAAATTTATTCTCTGCATCTTTCATGTGGAAACCACACAAACCCCATTATAGTCTAGTCTCTTTTGTCGAAACTGGTGAGTTAAGATAAGATAATCCTTTAATAGTCCCACAGTGGGGAAATTTCAGCATGTTACAGCAGCCTAGTAATACAGATACAGGATAATACACAGTAATATATTACAGGACACACATATGCTGAGAAGAGAAGATATACTAGGAGTCCATAGCAGCTAAGGAACAGAAGAAGGAAGAAGGAAGACCTCAGGATCATTTAGTTTTCTGTGCGGAGTGTCTTCTCTTGGTCTGATGTAGATTATGCAGCCTGGTCGCGGTTGGAAGGAAGGACCTGCGATAGCTCCTTCTCACACTTGGGGTGAAGCAGACGGTCACTTACAGTGCTGCCAAGTCCCATCAGGGTCCCATACATGGGGTGGGATTTGTTCTCCTGCATGGAGGTCACTATGGACAGTATCCTTCTGTCATCCACCACCTGTACTGGGTCCAGGGGGCTCCCCAGGACAGAACCGGCCCTCCTGATCAGCCTGTCAAGTCTATTTCTGTCCCTGGTTGATATACTGCTCCCCCAGCAGGCTACACCGAAAAAGATGGCTGAAGCAACCACAGAGTTGAAAAAGGCCCTAAGAAGTGTCCCCTGGACTCCGAAGGCCCTCAGTCTCCTGAGCAGGTAGAGTCTGCTGTGGCCCTTTCTGTGCAGCGCCTCCAGGTGGTCAGCCCAGTCTAGTTTATTATTGAGGAGCACACCCAGATACTTATAGGTCCTGACTATCTCAATGCATGTTCCTTGGATCTCCACCGGGGTCGGGGCACTTCTCCGTTTACTAAAGTCCACCACCATCTCCTTGGTCTTCCCAGCATTAATCCTGTCGGGTCCAGAACCAACAATGGGATACATATTTGGTGCAAAGAAGGGTCCTGCTCCAAATGTACCACACTGAAGAACTGGTGTAGATAGGTTAGTAAATATCCTGCTGGGCCTCCATCCTGTACGTCCAGACCCCCTGCTGTTCAGCAGATTTATGGCTCCATTGTCACCCGGACACACTTCCTCGGCACACTTCTTTCTTTTTATCTTCTTCATTCCAATATGGACACATAGACCTGCTTACTGGTGGTGGGGGGGAATTTTTTCATAAAAATATAATAAATTTTTTAAATTCTAATTTTCTCACTATTCTTATATTTATGCTCAATTCTTCGCTGCTCCCTCACTATCCACTACATCTGTTCACATGACTGCGTCATTTTTTTGTGGGCATCGAACCTCCTGCAATTTTTTATGATTTGGGCCAGTTTCGTTGCTGGCTGAAATTGTTCGATTCAAACCAGAATTGCTTTTATTATACTGTGATTTGAGGGCATTGAACCCCCAAAATTGTGAACTTGAATAAACCAGAAATTTTTTTAAAATGTATGTGTTATGAGTCAATGACTGGCTGATAAGATCATATGACTAATTAACAAGCACAGTGCCACACATTGTATAGTGGCTGTTCTTTGTATTACAGCTCAGTCCTGGACTTGATGTCACTAGCCTGAGAAGAGGAATGGGAGCTCAATAACATAGGCCCGGCAAACCCTTGTAATCTACTCTATTACCCCAGAATTAGGGTTCGGGATCGGGAAAGATCCCGATTGGCGATTGAGCAAATTTCACAATGGGATCGTCTGGAAAATGTTCAAAAATCGGATTTTGAAATCTCAAGATCGGCTCAACCCTACTGTATATATAATATACAATTAGGGTTGAGCAATCGGGATTGGGAAAGATCGGATCCCGATCGGTGATTGAGCAAATTTCACGATCGGGATTGGCTGGAAAATGATCGGAAATCGGATTTTAAAATCGATCCTGAAATCTCAAGATCGGCGCAACCCTACCCAGTATATAATTTAATATCACCTTTAGCAGAGATTATTACAGACAATACATCATCATGGCTGAGCTGCAGTACTGTGTACTGCCTTTTGGCAAGGGTGGCGCTGTTTCTGAAAAAAATATTTGAAATGTGAGGTCCATTTTTTTTTTTTTTTTAATGGAAGAAAGGGACAATAGTTGGATGAGTTTTGGCAGTTTGGTGTCCAAAACATAAACTTTATTTATTGGATTACGTAAGACTGACTTGTTGAGTTTTGTCGTCTCACCTTCAGCTCCTCTTCATTCCTTGCCATTGCTTGCACAGCAGTTATACACGAGTGTGTGATCTGTACACCAATGTGTTGTCACCCAGACACATGTCCCGACACTTGTCTTCCTTGTAAAGTCCTTTGATCTTCTCTTTGAAAGAGTTTGACATGGGGGACAGTATATACCACAGTACGTATCGATTCCGGGGTATTAGCAGTAACGGTTGCCCCAGGGCCCCGGGATATCAGGGGGCCCGGTGGCAGCCGCTGTGGATTTTTTTCAAAAGTTCACCATGGGACCCCGCCATTCCTAATTATGCCACTAGAGGGACACACAGAGTGAGAGCAGGCAGATGAATCCTGGGAAATGTAAGTAACAAGGGTCCAAGGAGCAGCAAGTAAAAGAAAACCTCACCATAAAACTGGAGAAAAAAGTAGGTCGTCTTCAGGTGACATATTCACTGCTAAAACTTTTTTACATTAAATTAATATAAAACCATGATTATATGTAAATTACTATTTCTTTTTCGAATACAGAAATAAAAAAAAAAATTAAAAAAAAAATAATTTTAAAAAAAGTAAAAAACAGATATAAAAATGATGAGCTCATGGTGACACTTTCCCTTTAAGAAGGTTTAGAGATCTATAAATGCTCATAAATTGGTTGAAAAAAACAGCTCAAATGTTAATGGAGGTATCAAAGAAAAATCACCGTATGGATGAAACAATACAAGATACTTATCTCATGATGGTGGTTCCAGTTCCAGAACCATCACTCTCATTGTGTTGGATTGATGCAGTGGATTGGACTGAGGACCCAGACATTCACCTTGATTTGGATTGGGAAATTGATAACATTTTGGCATCAAGACCTGGGGGTAACTTTTATTTAGAGGACCGCAAAGGTGGAGAATTGGCTGCAACCACTACTAGCTCCAATATCGGACACTACTACTCTAATATGGGACTCTATTACCTATACAGGGTTCTGATAAGGTGTTAATAGTCCAAACAACATGCTCCAGTACTTTACATGTAGATCAGAAACCACTTGTCCTGGAGCTGCGACTGAGCCAAATCTAAACACAGAGTCCTTTGGAACTGAACAAAATTCACCAGCAGTGTTTTTGGCCTTTAGGGCAAGTTGAGCCTTGCACCAGCACGCGTCCCATAACATCAGGCGGGCCCTAAGTTCTGCGCTAAGTTGCACAAAGTTCCACTTGACCACCGACGCGTGGACAAGTGCATGCGGCCAGGGACGCTACATCTCAATCACAGCACACTGGCTGAATGTAGTTGAGGTTGGGACCGGGTCGCAAACTGTGGCGGCCTGCCTTGTCTACCCACCCATTATTCCTGGCAGGAGTGCTGAAGCACCACCCTCCTCCTCCTCCGCCGTTAAATCGACCTCAGCTGCGAGCTGGAAACGCTGAAACACTGGCGCGGGGAGACGTCAGCAGGCCGTGCTGAAGCTCATCAGCTTGGGGGACAGACAGCACACTGCCTCCGAGGTCAGATATGCCTTAATGGATGAGATGGCAATGTTTTTTGCCCCACTGCAGCTGGTCCCAGGTGCAGGTTGGCGTATGTGATAATGGCCGGAACCCGGTAGCAGATCTGGTGTTTGCCAGACTCAAACACGGTCCACACATGGCCCACGTTTTCAACTTGTTTGTGCAAAGGTTTTTTGAAACCTACACCATTGTGCCTGATATACTGGTCAAAGTGGGGCCATTTTCGTAAGTGAGAAGTAGCCTCTGCTAGGCAGAAAACATTCAGAGCACACTCCTGTCATCTTCACACCATTGGCTGGCGGAGGAAGACAAGGGGGATGAAGTGGCATCTGATGTCCCTGTCCCACACGAGGCTAGAGGGTGCACTTCAGTGCATCCCATTGCTTCACCACAGATGGTGTGAAGGGGAGTGGAAAATGGAGGAAATGGAGAGTGACCCTTACAGTTGGGGCCAGCAAAGGCATGCCAAGTAACACACTGGCACACATGGCTGACTTCATGTTGGGTTGGTTTTCAAGGGACAAAGGCATACTTCACATCATGGAGAGCAAATAATACTGGATTGAACAAAAAATTGGATTGAGCTGATATAGCCTGACTGAATTGCTGTGTATCACACTTAGCTTCGGGGGGTACAGCCTTAAAATCAGGTTTGACCATACATGGCCTGACTGAATGAATGGTTGTCTTCCACTTAGCTTTGGGGGGTAGACCCTTAAAAATTGGATTCAGCGTACATAGCCTGACTGAATTTCTGTGTATCACACTTAGCTTTTGGGGGGGTGGGGGGTGGTACAGCATTAAAAATTGGATTCAGCGTACATAGCCTGACTGAATTTCTATCTCTCTCACCTAGGTTTTGGGGGTACACACCCTGGATGTCTGAATTGAGCGTACATAGCCGGACCTAATTGCTCTGTTTCCCTGTTTTGGGGTTACACACTGCCTGAAAAGCTGGTTTGCACATATATAGCAAGAACTAACTGCTCTGTATTCCTGCTATTTTGTGGGGGGACACCCCTAATAAAAGCTGTTTGTCACGTATATAGCAAGAAGTAACTGCTATGGATTTCTGCTATTTTTTTTGGGGGAGACACCCCTAATAAAAAGCTGGTGTGCACGTATATAGCAACAAGTAACTGTTGTGTATCCCTGTTTTCCACCATCTGGGGAAAGCTGGACTGATGTCCCTGCAGTGTATAGCTCTGAGTAGAGTTGTTGGTTTTCTTCTTTAGTTCTTCCCTGCCTATCTGAAGCTAATCCCTATCTAGCCCTCAGCAGATATGTTTCTCTCCCTATCTCTCACCGCGAAATGACGAATATTGGGCCGGACTATTCTTATAAATGGGAGGTCACCTGATTTCGGCAGCCAATGGGTTTTTTCAATTTTTTTCACTGCCTCCGTTGTCGTAGGTCCTGTCCCACCTCCCCTGCAAAAAAACGTGCCAGGGAAGGTGGGAGGGGATACGAATTTTTACTGTGTATGCCGCGTGGTATTCGATTGGGAACGAATATCTCGAACGGCCTGATATTAAATCGAATACCTATTCAATCGAACGGTGTTCGCTCATCTCTAATAAACATGGGCCAAAATTATCTGAAAATTAGAAAGTGTCTTTTATTAGAACAGAAATCACAATTTAGACAATTTTTATACAGTATAAGGTAAAGCCTCAAATATATAGATAAGTGAGCAGGAGATTATGCCCCTATGTGCTCATGTGTTATTCTGCCCTTCATACGTACAAGGACCCAAAACTATACACAGAACTCTTTATTGCCCTCCATAGTCTGACAGAGGGAGAAGGAGATCACTACTGATATTTGTGTCTACGTGTTAAATCCAAGCGCCACGTCATCAGCTCACATTCCACATCTGTAACTGCTGTCCTATTATATAGTGCTGGAGAGATGTGTGTGATACCGCCTGGTCAGCCGCTGAATCTAATCCTGTCTTGTGTCATCATTACTTCTAATCCATTGTATCCTGCCTGTCCTGTGTGATATGTCTTATACTGATTCTTGAAACGGACATGTAAACCTTGCAAATAACTTTCTTGACTATGGGGACCTATACTACCTACTAACATACCTGGACATCATCAGGAAAACTATCTGTAACACAAAAAACTAACTACTAAAATACTACCTCCTATGTACAAGAATATAACTACTATAATACTGCTCCTATGTACAAGAATATAACTACTATAATACTACTCCTATGTACAAGAATATAACTACTATAATACTACCTGCTATGTACAAGAATATAACTACTATAATACTACCTCCTATGTACAAGAATATAACTACTATAATACTGCTCCTATGTACAAGAATATAACTACTATAATACTGCCCCATATGTACAAGAATATAACTACTATAATACTGCTCCTATGTACAAGAATATAACTACTATAATACTGCCCCATATGTACAAGAATATAACTACTATAATACTGCTCCTATGTACAAGAATATAACTACTATAATACTACTCCTATGTACAAGAATATAACTACTATAATACTACCCCTATGTACAAGAATATAACTACTATAATACTACCTCCTATGAACAAGAATATAACTACTATAATACTACTGCTATGTACAAGAATATAACTACTATAATACTACTCCTATGTACAAGAATATAACTACTATAATACTACCCCTATGTACAAGAATATAACTACTATAATACTACCTCCTATGAACAAGAATATAACTACTATAATACTGCTCCTATGTACAAGAATATAACTACTATAATACTGCCCCATATGTACAAGAATATAACTACTATAATACTGCTCCTATGTACAAGAATATAACTACTATAATACTACTCCTATGTACAAGAATATAACTACTATAATACTACCCCTATGTACAAGAATATAACTACTATAATACTACCTCCTATGAACAAGAATATAACTACTATAATACTACTGCTATGTACAAGAATATAACTACTATAATACTACTCCTATGTACAAGAATATAACTACTATAATACTGCTCCTATGTACAAGAATATAACTACTATAATACTGCTCCTATGTACAAGAATATAACTACTATAATACTACTCCTATGTACAAGAATATAACTACTATAATACTACCCCTATGTACAAGAATATAACTACTATAATACTACCTCCTATGAACAAGAATATAACTACTATAATACTACTGCTATGTACAAGAATATAACTACTATAATACTACTCCTATGTACAAGAATATAACTACTATAATACTGCTCCTATGTACAAGAATATAACTACTATAATACTGCTCCTATGTACAAGAATATAACTACTATAATACTGCTCCTATGTACAAGAATATAACTACTGTTTTGCTCAAAAATATAATTACTATAAAGGACCTTTATTTACATATGGTACTAATACTGTAACAGAATATGGTATGTCAAGCATTGGTGGTTCAGTGGTAGAATTCTCGCCTGCCACGCGGGAGGCCCGGGTTCGATTCCCGGCCAATGCAGCATATGTTTTTTTTGGACAGTTTTGATGAGCACTCTCTATAAAACAATCTATGATTTTAGAAGAAGGTCAGGTTCTTGTACATGTACTACTATAATAATACTACTACTATGATAGTAATACTACTACTTTAACTTTTCTTTGTCAGTGCAATATTCTTCAATATAGGCCCAGGCTCTGGGGTATTTCTGGGACCCCATGCTGTCACATGATCCATTAATGAGACATGATATTGGGTACCCTATTTCTCCTCTTGCACCAACTAAAGGCCAAGGTCATAAATCGGGTTTTAGGTAGAGACGTGTGAATTGATTTGACATGAATCAAACTCATTACAAATGTCTCAAACGTTTTAGATTCCGGAGCATCTAAAACTTTTTGGATTTGTCCCTCAGAAATTGCTAAAAATGGAAGCCAACTATCTAACCAGTAACTCTCGGTCATTGACCTACATTTATAAAGTAAGAGTAACCTAAACCACAGGATCAATGGCGGCTGAAAGTAGGTCAATGGCCGATAGTTGCTATTAGACTTTTTTGGCCATTGGCTGGTTTAGGTTACCCTCAACCATTGAAAGTCATTTTGTTCAGCACTTTTGATTCTGACCTAATATATTTGAAAGGAATGGAATCTGCTGGCCAAATGAAGCAAATTGAGTCTGAAACCAATTCCAGAGCCCATCTACATAATAATAGAACTCTAATTGGATGTTTTTGGAATAGGCTGAGCAGGAAGGACCATTGAAGTCCTTGACCATTGAAGTAAAGGAGGTGCTAATCTTATTGTAAATTGAATGGTATTCTCCAGGTGATGGGTTCCTTGTTTCCTGACCTTAAGCTGTCTCCATTGCTAATGGAACTATTGTCATGTCAGACTATTGTTCCTTTGGTCCTCAAGAAGAAGTGATCCTACAACAGTCCACTTTTTAAAAAAACAAGTACTCACATAGGTCTAATGGCTTATTGTCCACATTGCCATGGCCCAGTTAGTAGAACCAACACGAACCATTATATCTACAATGATTCACTTTAATCCATTCTTCCTTACATTCAAAGATCCTAGACTGAGAAACGTGAAGCCTTCTGTTGTTCATATGCCATAATACGTCACATGGATATCATAGAGGGAGGTCCATCACTTACGAACCCACCTATAAGTAAGAAAAGAAGCGTCTTGTGGTAGACGTGAGTCAACCATGTATTACATGGTCAACCATTCATATGAAAGACCACCATGAAATTCTACGTTTCCGTGCCAGTGTCTAGAGGAAATCCAACCAACCCCTTTAATTGTTCTTTTTACTTGTCCTCAATATTTTAGGCCCATGAAAAAGTAAAAAAAATATGTCAATGATCTAAGACATTTTGGAACTCTCCACCACCACATTATAGATTATGACTATGTCTCCATCATGTCTAAACACAACACATTGGTTAGTTTCAGGTAGGCCTCTGGAGCACACGAGGACATCAAAGCCTTGTTAAGTGTTAGAGACAAAGGGTGGAGGACTCTTAGAGCTCTAGAAGTGTGTCTTTCCCATGAACACACTTCACATCACAATAAAGAGGTGATGTTATCTCCATAATTTGAGCTTCCTTGCTATTTTGACACCATACGGTGGGAAATTCTCAACTCTCCAACTCCCGCACCCAGGGAGTCCTCATTGGAGATGACTTGTATTCATTGACCATTTTACACACCATAACTGATATAATAGTAGGTCATAAATTACATAAATGACATGTTTCTTCATTATAGTTAGCCAATATGGAACCATTTTTATGAAGGGTATGCTCATACGGTTGGCCTACACACTTTGTCATCGATAGATGGTGTCCATTAGAATGGAGAATGAACTTGATGTTCATCCACCATCAATGTAAGGTAGAACATCTCTCATTGCTTTGCCAGATATATCGTACATCTATAGATGGTCCTTCAAGCTTTTGTTTCCACCCAAATTTCAATTAAGGACCATCCTCTTGAACCTGGAATCATCTGAGATGTTGCCTCTCCTTTTGGCTTGGTCACACTTAGTGGATGTATGGAGAGGTGTTAGAAGAATGGAGAGGTGACAACAAGACACCTCGGTTCATGGCTTCTTCCATTTGTCCCTCCTTTACTGAAATGACTCACTACTAGAGATGAGCGAACAGTGTTCTATCGAACTCATGTTCGATCGGATATTAGGCTGTTCGGCATGTTCGAATCGAATCGAACACCGCGTGGTAAAGTGCGCCATTACTCGATTCCCCTCCCACCTTCCCTGGCGCCTTTTTTGCTCCAATAACAGCGCAGGGTAGGTGGGACAGGAACTACGACACCGGTGACGTTGAGAAAAGTAGGCAAAACCCATTGGCTGCCGAAAACATGTGACCTCTAATTTAAAAGAACAGCGACGCCCAGGTTCGCGTCATTCTGAGCTTGCAATTCACCGAGGACGGAGGTTTCCGTCCAGCTAGCTAGGGCTTAGATTCTGGGTAGGCAGGGACAGGCTAGGATAGGAAGGAGAAGACAACCAACAGCTCTTGTAAGAGCTAAATTCCAGGGAGAAGCTTGTCAGTGTAACGTGGCACTGACGGGCTCAATCGCCGCAACCCAGCTTTCCCAGGATCCTGAATGGAATACACTGTCAGTGTATTCCCGTATACCCGATATATACCCCCGATACCCGTTCCAACGGTGTGCCCCCCACCTTCACCCCAGAAATACCCTGCAAGTCCCCTAGCAATAGAATTGGGGCTATATACACCCACTATTTTTGCTACTGCCATATAGTGCCATTGTCTGACTGGGAATTCAAAGAATATATTGGGGTTATAAATACCCTCATTTCTTGCTACTGGTATATAGTGCCATTGTCTGACTGGGAATTCAAAGAATATATTGGGGTTACGTGCACCCACAATTTTTGCTACTGGTATATAGTGCCAATTTCTAACTGGGAATTCAAAATGCGCAAGGCTCCCGGAAAGGGACGTGGACGAGGCCGTGGGCGAGGTCGGGGGAATGGTTCTGGGGAGCAAGGTAGCAGTGAAGCCACAGGGCGTCCCGTGCCTACTCCTGTGGGGCAGCAAGCATTGCGCCACTCCACAGTGCCAGGGTTGCTTGCCACATTAACTAAACTGCAGGGTACAAACCTTAGTAGGCCCGAGAACCAGGAACAGGTCTTGCAATGGCTGTCAGAGAACGCTTACAGCACATTGTCCAGCAGCCAGTCAGACTCTGCCTCCTCTCCTCCTATTACCCAACAGTCTTGTCCTCCTTCCTCCCAAAATTCCCAAGCTTCACAGAACAATAACCCCAACTGTCCCTGCTCCCCAGAGCTGTTCTCCGCTCCTTTCATTGTCCCTCAACCTGCCTCTCCACGTCACGATTCCACGAACCTAACAGAGGAGCATCTGTGTCCAGATGCTCAAACACTAGAGTCTCCTCCATCTCCGTTCGATTTGGTGGTGGATGACCAGCAACCCACCCTCATCGACGATGATGTGACGCAATTGCCGTCAGGGCATCCAGTTGACCGGCGCATTGTGCGGGAGGAGGAGATGAGACAGGAGTTGGAAGAGGAAGTGGTGGATGATGAGGACACTGACCCGACCTGGACAGGGGGGATGTCAAGCGGGGAAAGTAGTGTGGATGTTGAGGCAAGTGCAGCACCAAAAAGGGTAGCTAGAGGCAGAGGCAGAGGTCAGCAGCTTAGGCGAAGCCAGGCCACACCCGGAATCTCCCAAGATGTTCCAGTTCGTACCCAGCCCCGAAAAACTCCCACCTCGAGGGCACGTTTCTCGAAGGTGTGGAGTTTTTTCAAGGAATGCGCCGAGGACAGATATAGTGTTGTCTGCACAATTTGCCTCTCAAAATTGATTAGGGGCTCTGAGAAGAGCAACCTGTCCACCACTTCAATGCGCCGTCATTTGGAATCCAAGCACTGGAATCAGTGGCAGGCAGCAACGGCAGGACAAAGGCCGCCTGCCGTTCACGCCACTGCCACTGCCTCTGCCACTGCCTCTGCCTCTGCCACTGCCACTGCTGACTGTGCTGGCGATGCACTCCAGAGGACGAGCCAGGACACCACTTCATCTGCCTCCGCCACTTTGTTGACTTCTCCCTCATCCTCCCCTGTTCCTGTCTTATCTCCTTCTCCTGCACCATCAAAGGCACCATCAGGCGCTTCTTTACAACAACCCACCATCTCTCAGACATTGGAGCGGCGGCAGAAATACACTGCTAACCACCCACACGCGCAAGCCTTGAACGCCAACATCGCTAAACTGCTGGCCCAGGAGATGTTGGCGTTCCGGCTTGTTGAAACTCCCGCCTTCCTGGACCTGATGGCAACTGCGGCACCTCGCTATGCCGTCCCTAGCCGTCACTACTTCTCCCGGTGTGCCGTCCCCGCCTTGCACCAGCACGTGTCACTCAACATCAGGCGGGCCCTTAGTTCCGCGCTTTGCACAAAGGTCCACTTGACCACCGACGCGTGGACAAGTGCATGCGGACAGGGACGCTACATTTCACTGACGGCACACTGGGTGAATGTAGTTGAGGCTGGGACTGCTTCCCAAACTGGCCCGGTGTACCTCGTCTCCCCGCCTAACATTCCTGGCAGGGACACGAGAAGAACACCCCCCTCCTCCTCCTCCTCTACCGCCTCCTTCTCCACCACCGCCTCCTCCTCCGCTGTTAGATTGACCCCAGCTACGAGTTGGAAACGTTGCAGCACTGGCGTTGGTAGACGTCAGCAGGCTGTGCTGAAGCTGATCAGCTTGGGGGACAGACAGCACACTGTCTCCGAGGTGAGGGATGCCCTTCTCGATGAGACGGCAATATGGTTTGAGCCGCTGCACCTGGGCCCAGGCATGGTCGTTTGTGATAACGGCCGGAACCTGGTAGCAGCTCTGGAGCTTGCCGGACTCCAACATGTTCCATGCCTGGCCCACGTCTTCAACCTAGTGGTGCAACGTTTCCTAAAGAGCTACCCCAATGTTCCAGAGCTACTGGTGAAAGTGCGGCGCATGTGCGCCCACTTTCGCAAGTCGACAGTAGCCGCTGCTAGCTTAAAATCTCTCCAGCAACGCCTGCATGTGCCACAACACCGGCTTTTGTGCGACGTCCCCACACGCTGGAACTCAACGTTTCAGATGTTGAATAGAGTGGTTGAGCAGCAGAGACCTTTGATGGAATACCAGCTACAAAACCCTAGGGTGCCACAAAGTCAGCTGCCTCAGTTTCTCATCCATGAGTGGCCATGGATGAGAGACCTTTGTGACATCCTACGGGTGTTTGAGGAGTCCACAAGGAGGGTGAGCTCTGAGGATGCGATGGTGAGCCTTACAATCCCGCTCTTGTGTGTTCTGAGAGAATCCCTGATTGACATCAGGGATAACTCAGATCACACAGAGGAGTCAGGGATAGCATCCGATCCGTCACAGCTGGAGAGTAGGTCCACACATCTGTCCGCTTCACTGCGTTTAATGGAGGAGGAGGAGGAGGAGGAGGAGGAGGAGGAAGAAGAGTTGTCCGATGATGTGATGGTGATACAGGAGGCTTCCGGGCAACTTCGAATCGTCCCATTGTTGCAGCGCGGATGGGTAGACATGGAGGATGAGGAGGAAATGGAGATTGAACTTTCCGGTGGGGCCAGAGGAGTCATGCCAACTAACACTGTGGCAGACATGGCTGAGTTCATGTTGGGGTGCTTTACAACCGACAAGCGTATTGTCAAAATCATGGAGGACAACCAGTACTGGATCTTTGCTATCCTTGACCCCCGGTATAAAAACAACATCTCGTCTTTTATTCCGGTAGAGGGGAGGGCCAATCGCATCAATGCTTGCCACAGGCAATTGGTGCAGAATATGATGGAGATGTTTCCAGCATGTGACGTTGGCGGCAGGGAGGACAGTTCCTCCAGTAGGCAACCAAGTTCTCACTGGTCCACACAAACGAGGGGCACACTGTCTAAGGTCTGGGACACCTTGATGGCACTCCCTCGCTAAAGTGCCGCCACAGAGGGTCCTAGTGTCACCAGGCGTGAGAAGTATAGGCGCATGTTGCGGGAATACCTTTCCGACCACAGCCCTGTCCTCTCCGACCCCTCTGCGCCCTACACGTATTGGGTGTCGAAGTTGGACCTGTGGCTTGAACTTGCCCTATATGCCTTGGAGGTGCTGTCCTGTCCTGCCGCCAGCGTCCTATCTGAGAGGGTGTTCAGTGCAGCCGGTGGCATCATCACTGACAAGCGCACCCGTCTGTCAGCTGAGAGTGCCGACCGGCTCACTTTGATAAAAATGAACCACCACTGGATAGAGCCTTCATTTTTGTGCCCACCTGTGTAAAGCACCCCAACATGAAACTCCATGTCTGTACTCAACCTCTCCAATTCCTCCGCATCCTCATACTCATCCACCATAAGCGTTGCACAATTCTGCTAATACTAGGCTCCCTCCAACATGATTTCCCCCAACTCTGCTGGTTAGAGGCTCCCTCCACCCTGATTTCCACCAACTCTGCTGGTTAGAGGCTCCCTCCACCCTGCTTTCCCACAACTCTGCTGGTTAGAGGCTCCCTCCACCATGAATTTGCCCAAACTGGGCTGGTTAGAGGCTCCCTCCACCATGAATTGGTCCAAACTGGGGTTTTTAGAGGCTCCCTCCACCATGAATTTGCCAAAACTGGGCTGTTTAGAGGCTCCCTCCACCATGAATTGGTCCAAATTGGGGTTTTTAGAGGCTCCCTCCACCATGAATTTGCCCAAACTGGGCTGGTTAGAGGCTCCCTCCACCATGAATTGGTCCAAACTGGGCTGGTTAGAGGCTCCCTCCACCATGAATTGGTCCAAATTGGGGTTTTTAGAGGCTCCCTCCACCATGAATTTGGCCAAACTGGGCTGGTTAGAGGCTCCCTCCACCATGAATTGGTCCAAACTGGGTTTTTTAGAGGCTCCCTCCACCATGAATTGGTCCAAACTGGGGTTTTTAGAGGCTCCCTCCACCATGAATTGGTCCAAACTGGGGTTTTTAGAGGCTCCCTCCACCATGAATTGGTCCAAACTGGGGTTTTTAGAGGCTCCCTCCACCATGAATTTGCCCAAACTGGGCTGGTTAGAGGCTCCCTCCACCATGAATTGGTCCAAACTGGGTTTTTTAGAGGCTCCCTCCACCATGAATTGGTCCAAACTGGGGTTTTTAGAGGCTCCCTCCACCATGAATTGGTCCAAACTGGGGGTTTTAGAGGTTCCCTCCACCATGAATTTGCCCAAACTGGGCTGTTTAGAGGCTCCCTCCACCATGAATTGGTCCAAATTGGGGGTTTTAGAGGCTCCCTCCACCATGAATTGGTCCAAACTGGGGTTTTTAGAGGCTCCCTCCACCATGAATTTGCCCAAACTGGGCTGTTTAGAGGCTCCCTCCAGCATGAATTGGTCCAAACTGGGGTTTTTAGAGGCTCCCTCCACCATGAATTGGTCCAAACTGGGGTTTTTAGAGGCTCCCTCCACCATGAATTGGTCCAAACTGGGGTTTTTAGAGGCTCCCTCCACCATGAATTGGTCCAAACTGGGCTGGTTAGAGGCTCCCTCCACCATGAATTTGCCCAAACTGGGCTGTTTAGAGGCTCCCTCCACCATGAATTGGTCCAAACTGGGCTGGTTAGAGGCTCCCTCCACCATGAATTGGTCCAAACTGGGTTTTTTAGAGGCTCCCTCCACCATGAATTGGTCCAAACTGGGGTATTTAGAGGCTCCCTCCACCATGAATTGGTCCAAACTGCGGTTTTTAGAGGCTCCCTTTACCATGAATTGGTCCAAACTGGGGTTTTTAGAGGCTCCCTCCACCATGAATTTGCCCAAACTGGGCTGTTTAGAGGCTCCCTCCACCATGAATTGGTCCAAACTGGGTTTTTTAGAGGCTCCCTCCACCATGAATTTGCCCAAACTGGGCTGTTTAGAGGCTCCCTCCACCATGAATTGGTCCAAATTGGGGTTTTTAGAGGCTCCCTCCACCATGAATTTGCCCAAACTGGGCTGGTTAGAGGCTCCCTCCACCATGAATTGGTCCAAACTGGGCTGGTTAGAGGCTCCCTCCACCATGAATTGGTCCAAATTGGGGTTTTTAGAGGCTCCCTCCACCATGAATTGGTCCAAACTGGGCTGTTTAGAGGCTCCCTCCACCATGAATTGGTCCAAACTGGGGTTTTTAGAGGCTCCCTCCACCATGAATTGGTCCAAACTGGGCTGGTTAGAGGCTCCCTCCACCATGAATTGGTCCAAACTGGGTTTTTTAGAGGCTCCCTCCACCATGAATTGGTCCAAACTGGGGTTTTTAGAGGCTCCCTCCACCATGAATTTGCCCAAACTGGGCTGTTTAGAGGCTCCCTCCACCATGAATTGGTCCAAATTGGGGTTTTTAGAGGCTCCCTCCACCATGAATTTGCCCAAACTGGGCTGGTTAGAGGCTCCCTCCACCATGAATTGGTCCAAACTGGGCTGGTTAGAGGCTCCCTCCACCATGAATTGGTCCAAACTGGGGTTTTTAGAGGCTCCCTCCACCATGAATTGGTCCAAACTGGGGTTTTTAGAGGCTCCCTCCACCATGAATTGGTCCAAACTGGGCTGGTTAGAGGTTCCCTCCACCATGAATTGGTCCAAACTGGGTTTTTTAGAGGCTCCCTCCACCATGAATTGGTCCAAACTGGGGTTTTTAGAGGCTCCCTCCACCATGAATTGGTCCAAACTGGGGTTTTTAGAGGCTCCCTCCACCATGAATTGGTCCAAACTGGGGTTTTTAGAGGCTCCCTCCACCATGAATTTGGCCAAACTGGGCTGTTTAGAGGCTCCCTCCACCATGAATTGGTCCAAACTGGGTTTTTTAGAGGCTCCCTCCACCATGAATTGGTCCAAACTGAGGTTTTTAGAGGCTCCCTCCACCATGAATTGGTCCAAACTGGGGTTTTTAGAGGCTCCCTCCACCATGAATTTGCCCAAACTGGGCTGTTTAGAGGCTCCCTCCACCATGAATTGGTCCAAATTGGGGTTTTTAGAGGCTCCCTCCACCATGAATTGGTCCAAACTGGGGTTTTTAGAGGCTCCCTCCACCATGAATTTGCCCAAACTGGGCTGTTTAGAGGCTCCCTCCAGCATGAATTGGTCCAAACTGGGGTTTTTAGAGGCTCCCTCCACCATGAATTGGTCCAAACTGGGGTTTTTAGAGGCTCCCTCCACCATGAATTGGTCCAAACTGGGGTTTTTAGAGGCTCCCTCCACCATGAATTGGTCCAAACTGGGGGTTTTAGAGGCTCCCTCCACCATGAATTTGCCCAAACTGGGCTGGTTAGAGGCTCCCTCCACCATGAATTTGCCCAAACTGGGCTGGTTAGAGGCTCCCTCCACCATGAATTGGTCCAAACTGGGGTTTTTAGAGGCTCCCTCCACCATGAATTGGTCCAAATTGGGGGTTTTAGAGGCTCCCTCCACCATGAATTTGCCCAAACTGGGCTGTTTAGAGGCTCCCTCCACCATGAATTGGTCCAAATTGGGGTTTTTAGAGGCTCCCTCCACCATGAATTGGTCCAAACTGGGGTTTTTAGAGGCTCCCTCCACCATGAATTTGCCCAAACTGGGCTGTTTAGAGGCTCCCTCCAGCATGAATTGGTCCAAACTGGGGTTTTTAGAGGCTCCCTCCACCATGAATTGGTCCAAACTGGGGTTTTTAGAGGCTCCCTCCACCATGAATTGGTCCAAACTGGGGTTTTTAGAGGCTCCCTCCACCATGAATTGGTCCAAACTGGGCTGGTTAGAGGCTCCCTCCACCATGAATTTGCCCAAACTGGGCTGTTTAGAGGCTCCCTCCACCATGAATTGGTCCAAACTGGGCTGGTTAGAGGCTCCCTCCACCATGAATTGGTCCAAACTGGGTTTTTTAGAGGCTCCCTCCACCATGAATTGGTCCAAACTGGGGTTTTTAGAGGCTCCCTCCACCATGAATTGGTCCAAACTGCGGTTTTTAGAGGCTCCCTCCACCATGAATTGGTCCAAACTGGGGTTTTTAGAGGCTCCCTCCACCATGAATTTGCCCAAACTGGGCTGTTTAGAGGCTCCCTCCACCATGAATTGGTCCAAACTGGGTTTTTTAGAGGCTCCCTCCACCATGAATTTGCCCAAATTGGGCTGTTTAGAGGCTCCCTCCACCATGAATTGGTCCAAATTGGGGTTTTTAGAGGCTCCCTCCACCATGAATTTGCCCAAACTGGGCTGGTTAGAGGCTCCCTCCACCATGAATTGGTCCAAACTGGGCTGGTTAGAGGCTCCCTCCACCATGAATTGGTCCAAATTGGGGTTTTTAGAGGCTCCCTCCACCATGAATTGGTCCAAACTGGGCTGTTTAGAGGCTCCCTCCACCATGAATTGGTCCAAACTGGGGTTTTTAGAGGCTCCCTCCACCATGAATTGGTCCAAACTGGGCTGGTTAGAGGCTCCCTCCACCATGAATTGGTCCAAACTGGGTTTTTTAGAGGCTCCCTCCACCATGAATTGGTCCAAACTGGGGTTTTTAGAGGCTCCCTCCACCATGAATTTGCCCAAACTGGGCTGTTTAGAGGCTCCCTCCACCATGAATTGGTCCAAATTGGGGTTTTTAGAGGCTCCCTCCACCATGAATTTGCCCAAACTGGGCTGGTTAGAGGCTCCCTCCACCATGAATTGGTCCAAACTGGGCTGGTTAGAGGCTCCCTCCACCATGAATTGGTCCAAATTGGGGTTTTTAGAGGCTCCCTCCACCAGGAATTGGTCCAAACTGGGGTTTTTAGAGGCTCCCTCCACCATGAATTGGTTTAAACTGGGCTGGTTAGAGGTTCCCTCCACCATGAATTGGTCCAAACTGGGTTTTTTAGAGGCTCCCTCCACCATGAATTGGTCCAAACTGGGGTTTTTAGAGGCTCCCTCCACCATGAATTGGTCCAAACTGGGGTTTTTAGAGGCTCCCTCCACCATGAATTGGTCCAAACTGGGGTTTTTAGAGGCTCCCTCCACCATGAATTTGGCCAAACTGGGCTGTTTAGAGGCTCCCTCCACCATGAATTGGTCCAAACTGGGTTTTTTAGAGGCTCCCTCCACCATGAATTGGTCCAAACTGGGGTTTTTAGAGGCTCCCTCCACCATGAATTGGTCCAAACTGGGGTTTTTAGAGGCTCCCTCCACCATGAATTTGCCCAAACTGGGCTGTTTAGAGGCTCCCTCCACCATGAATTGGTCCAAATTGGGGTTTTTAGAGGCTCCCTCCACCATGAATTGGTCCAAACTGGGGTTTTTAGAGGCTCCCTCCACCATGAATTTGCCCAAACTGGGCTGTTTAGAGGCTCCCTCCAGCATGAATTGGTCCAAACTGGGGTTTTTAGAGGCTCCCTCCACCATGAATTGGTCCAAACTGGGGTTTTTAGAGGCTCCCTCCACCATGAATTGGTCCAAACTGGGGTTTTTAGAGGCTCCCTCCACCATGAATTGGTCCAAACTGGGCTGGTTAGAGGCTCCCTCCACCATGAATTTGCCCAAACTGGGCTGTTTAGAGGCTCCCTCCACCATGAATTGGTCCAAACGGGGGTTTTTAGAGGCTCCCTCCACCATGAATTTGCCCAAACTGGGCTGGTTAGAGGCTCCCTCCACCATGAATTGGTCCAAACTGGGCTGTTTAGAGGCTCCCTCCACCATGAATTGGTCCAAACTGGGCTGTTTAGAGGCTCCCTCCACCATGAATTGGTCCAAACTGGGTTTTTTAGAGGCTCCCTCCACCATGAATTGGTCCAAACTGGGGTTTTTAGAGGCTCCCTCCACCATGAATTGGTCCAAACTGGGGTGTTTAGAGGCTCCCTCCACCATGAATTTGCCCAAACTCTGCTGGTTAGAGGCTCAATCCACCCTGATTTTCAAAACAAATGTTGGTGCCAACCTCAACTTACTACAAGGGCCAAATTCACTGCTGGTGACAAGCTCTCCTCACTGCAAGTGCCAAATACACATGTTTCAAGGTGTTTTCCTACTGTCAGAGAGGTGGTATTGAGTGTGTAAAGTGTGTAGTTGTTAGGCTGTGATGTTGGGGTAATAGAGGGTCTTTGGTGTGTTAGATGCCCCCAGACATGCTTCCCCTGCTGTCCCAGTGTCATTCCAGAGGTGTTGGCATCATTTCCTGGGGTGTCATAGTGGACTTGGTGACCCTCCAGACACGGATTTGGGTTTCCCCCTTAACGAGTATATGTTCCCCATAGACTATAATGGGGTTCGAAACCCGTTCGAACACACGAACAGTGAGCGGCTGTTCGATTCGAATTTCGAACCTCGAACATTTTAGTGTTCGCTCATCTCTACTCACTACCCACTTCTCTAATAAAAGTCCTGGGAAAACTTTTGTAGACTTTTCTTCAGGTTATGTTAGATTCTGGTGACCTTGTGACCATTGTATAGTCAATGATCAGTTTAGTTTCAGCGCGTGGCTGTATTTTTAAAATGGCATTCCAAAATTTTTCCAAAATTGTTTGAGACCAAGAAAGAGCACTGGATAATTTGAGGAGGCCTCTCAGTGGTCATTGGAATAGCGGACATCATGCCAATGCTGCAGGGCCACAAGAGACCAGAGTGGAGGGGACATGGGACATGTATAAGCTTAGACTGTATGAACTATTTTTTAATTGTATCTTAAACAATTTCCTAACCTCGGGCAATTTTGTCAAAATTTCAGCCGACCCTTGTAAGACTAGGATTCTGTAGTTTTGATGTTCCAACCTTAGCTCGCCAAAGAATGAGATTGTAATGTGGAAGACAACAATGATCGTCTTCCAAAAGTGGCCTTTGACAATGAGTGGTATAGATGCACCAAAAGGCAACATGGGGAAATTCAAGGGGTATTCCACTTTTTTTTTTTTTTTTACCAAAGTGCAAAGGTTTCATAAGAGCTCCCCCATCACCACCACCAGACATACCTGACCCATCCACATTACAATGCCCTTCAGTGGCCACCACATAGTAGAAAGCCTCCAGTTACCCCTACAGTATATATTGTCCCTCTCCAGTTACCCCCACAGTTTCTTGTCCTCCTCAGTACATATTGTCCCCATAAGATAGGTCATCAATTAGAAATCAGTGGGTTTCCAACACCCAAAGACCACTGCTGATCAACTGTGTAAAGGGGCCCCAACATTTGTGAACATCATGACCTCTTGAGGGCTATAACTACCGTGAAAGCAGCGGTAGTGGCTGCAACAGGACCCAGGCTACCGCTGCAGATTTTTTTTTATAGGCCTTTACCTATAACGGGCCCTATCTACTTACCGAACCTGGCTCCTGCTCACGGTTGCCCTCACTTCTTCTTCTGCGGAGGCATCTGTGATCAGGATCAGGACGTCTGGTCCATCATTGAAGATGGCTGACGTCAGCAGGGAGTACTCCGGAACCTGGGAGAGGGAAATAACAGTGTTTTTTATGATTGTACCCTCCCCTGAGTCTCCAATTATTATCCTTTGCGGTCTGGAAAGACCCCAGAGTATAATAATTGTTCATGGGTGGTCCAATATGGGGCAAAATACTGTATGCAGGGGCCTCTATGGGGCATAATACTGTGTTTCGGGGCCACAATGGGAAAGAATACTGTGTGCAGGGGGCACTATGGGGTATAATACTGTGTGCAGGGGCCACTATGGGCATAATACTGTGTGTAGGGGGCACTATGGGGTATAATACTGTGTGCAGGGGCCACTATGGGGCATAATACTGTGTGTAGGGGGCACTATGGGGAATAATACTGTGTTCGGGGACCACTATGGGGCATAATACTGTGTGCAGGGGCCACTATGGGGCATAATACTGTGTGCAGGTGCCACTATGGGGCAGAATACTGTGTGCAGGGGCCACTATGGGGCATAATACTGTGTGCAAGGGTCACTATGGGGACATAATACTGTGTGCAGGGGCCACTATGGGGGATAATACTGTGTGCAGGGGCCACTATGGGGGATAATACTGTGTGCAGGGGCCACTATGGGGCATAATACTGTGTGCAGGGGCCACTATGGGGCATAATACTGTGTGCAGGGGCCACTATGGGGCATAATACTGTGTGCAGGGGTCACTATGGGGACATAATACTGTGTGCAGGGGCCACTATAGGGACATAATAATGTGTGTAGGGGCCACTATGGGAAATAATACTGTGTGTAGGGGCCACTATGGGACATAATACTGTGTGCAGGGGCCACTATGGAGCATAATACTGTGTGTAGGGGCCACTATGGAGCATAATACTGTGTGCAGGGGCCACTATGGAGCATAATACTGTGTGCAGGGGACACTATGGGCATAATACTGTGTGCAGGGGTCACTATGGGGTATAATACTGTGTGCAGGGGCCAGTATGGGACATAATACTGTGTGCAGGGGCCACTATGGGATATAATACTGTGTGCAGGGGCCACTATGGAGCATAATACTGTGTGTAGGGGCCACTATGGGAATAATGCTGTGTGCAGGGGCCACTATGGAGCATAATACTGTGTGCAGGGGCCACTATGGAGCATAATACTGTGTGCAGGGGTCACTATGGGCATAATACTGTGTGCTGGGGCCACTATGGGGATAATACTGTGTGCTGGGGCCACTATGGGACATAATACTGTGTGCAGGGGCCACTATGGGGGATAATACTGTGTGCAGGGGCCACTATGGGGATAATACTGTGTGCTGGGGCCACTATGGGACATAATACTGTGTGCAGGGGCCACTATGGGACATAATACTGTGTGCAGGGGCCACTATGGGAGATAATACTGTGTGCAGGGACCACTATGGGGACATAATAATGTGTGTAGGGGCCACTATGGGGGATAATACTGTGTGCAGGGGCCACTATGGGGTATAATACTGTGTGCAGGGGCCACTATGGGACATAATACTGTGTGCAGGGGCCACTATGGGGTATAATACTGTGTGCAGGGGCCACTATGGGACATAATACTGTGTGCAGGAGGCACTATGGAGACATAATACTGTGTGCAGGGGTCACTATGGAGCATAATACTGTGTGCAGGAGCCACTATGGGGTATAATACTGTGTGCAGGGGCCACTATGGGGTATAATACTGTGTACAGGGACCACTATGGGAATAATGCTGTGTGCAAGGGTCACTATGGGGTATAATACTGTGTGCAGGGGCCACTATGGGACATAATACTGTGTGCAGGGGCCACTATGGGGCATAATACTGTGTGCAGGGGCCACTATGGGCATAATACTGTGTGCAGCGGCCACTATGGGACATAATACTGTGTGCAGGGGCCACTATGGGGACATAATACTGCGTACTGGGGCCACTATGGGACATAATACTGAGTGCAGGGACCACTATGGGGTATAATACTGTGTGCAGGGACCACTATGGGGTATAATAATGTGTGCAGGGGCCACTATGGGGGATAATACTGTGTGCAGGGGACACTATGGGCATAATACTGTGTGCAGGGGCCACTATGGGACATAATACTGTGTGCAAGGGTCACTATGGGGACATAATACTGTGTGCAGGAGCCACTATGGAGCATAATACTGTGTGCAGGGGCCATTATGGGCATAATACTGTGTGCAGCGGCCACTATGGGACATAATACTGTGTGCAGGGGCCACTATGGGGACATAATACTGTGTACGGGGGCCACTATGGGACATAATACTGTGTGCAGGGGCCACTATGGGGGATAATACTGTGTGCAGGGGCCACTATGGGACATAATACTGTGTGCAGGGGCCACTATGGGGCATAATACTGTGTGCAGGGGCCACTATGGGGACATAATACTGTGTACGGGGGCCACTATGGGACATAATACTGTGTGCAGGGACCACTATGGGGACATAATACTGTGTGTAGGGGCCACTATGGGACATAATACTGTGTGCAGGGGCCACTATGGGGGATAATACTGTGTGCAGGGGCCACTATGGGGCATAATACTGTGTGCAGGGGCCACTATGGGGGCATAATACTGTGTGCAGGGACCACTATGGGGGATAATACTGTGTGCAGGGGCCACTATGGGGCATAATACTGAGTGCAGGGGCCACTATGGGGCATAATACTGTGTGTAGGGGCCACTATGGGGGCATAATACTGTGTGCAGGGGCCACTATGGGGGCATAATACTGTGTACTGGGGCCACTATGGGGGATAATACTGTGTGCAGGGGCCACTATGGGGCATAATACTGTGTACTGGGGCCACTATGGGGCATAATACTGTGTACTGGGGCCACTATGCTGACATAATACTGTGTGGAGGGGCCACTATGGGACATAATACTGTGTGCAGGGGCTACTATGGGGGATAATACTGTCTGCAGGGACCACTGCTAGTTATGCCACTGGACCTCTCCACTTTTTACACTCACTCTGTTTGTTTCATAGTGGCCATGTGATGTAATTACAGTCTTTTCCACTTATTTCCATGAGAAGTTGGGGATTTAGAGCAGAAGTTCATTAAACCCTAGAAAGTTCTGTGGGAAGATGTGGCAGAAGGGTCAAATACCCATAGAGATGACCACTGCTCCATTCAACCTTCTTTATAATGACCTCTTCTAGTGATTTTATTTATTTATTTTTTTTATTTTTATTTTTTTTTATGGTAGAGTTGGAAGGGACCTCAAGGGCCATCGGGTCCAACCCCCTGCGAGTGCAGGTTTTCCTAAATCATCCCAGCTATATGTTTATCCAGATTCCGCTTGAAGATTTCCATTGATGGAGCGCCCACCACCTCCCGTGGCAGCCTATTCCACTCTCTCACTCCCCTCACTGTCAGAAAGTTTTTCCTAATGTCTAATCTGTATCTCTTTCCCTTTAGTTTCATCCCATTGCTTCTTGTACTTCCTTGTGCTAATGAGAATAGGGGAGATCCCTCTGCACTGTGACTACCTTTCAGATATTTGTAGACTGCTATTAAATCTCCCCTCAGCCTTCTCTTCTGCAAACTAAACAATCCCAGTTCTTTTAGCCGCTCCTCATAGGACATGGTTTGCAGACCTTCCACCATTTTGGTTGCTCTTCTCTGGACTTTAGTAGGGACCCAGTGATGGGGCTCAACAATCATACATTTATCCTTTGGACCGGTATTTTTTTTTTTTTTTTGAGGGAAACGCCCTTTAAGAAAGTGCCCAGATGATAGTGGAGGACGGAATTGGTCGAAATGAAAATGAAATGCTTTAGAAATAATTTTGAGTTTATTACATTATAAAACTCAGGGATTTGTTAACCTATTGGTGGAACCAGTGCAAAGGTTTCATAAGAGCTCCCCCCCATCACAATCCATTTAGACATCCCTGCCCTATCCCCATTATAATGCCCTTCATGGGTTCCACATAGTAGAATGTTTCCTTTAATGGGCCACAAAGGGGCAGTATGTTACATGGAGCTACTCCATGTAACATAATGCCCCTCTGTGGCCCATTAAATAATCAAATGCCCCTACATTGGCCCCATATAATATATTGGCCCATCACACCTTAACCTGTCCCCCCACTAGCCTCCCAGACATTAATCTGTCCCCTCAGTGGCCCCTCTGACCTTAATTTGGACAACATCATGGACCCTCAGACATTAACTTCTCCCCCCATGTAACCCTTTAGACATTATATTATAATGTCCCCCTCCAATTGCCCTCACAGTTTTTTGCCCCCCCCTCCAGTTGTCCTCACAATATATATTGTCCATCTCCAGTTACCCCCACAGTATATATTAATCCCACTCCAGTTGCCCCCACACTTTCTTGTCCCCATCAGTACATATTGTTGGCCAGTGAGAAATTTTGATGGGTATACCTATGATAAACTCTTCCAAAGTAACCATAACTGGAATGGGTTGTCCATGACTACGTAACCTTAGGACAGGTCATCAATATGAGGTCATTAGGGGTGCTGGGGGTTAAGTCATTGGGAGCTGAGTTGCTACAACATGACATGGCTCTGCGCAATATGGTACAGAGATTGAGGGGTGCCGATTGTCGGAGCACCCAGGGATGTTATATTGATGACGTTTCCTAAGGATAAGCTATCAATATAACGTCTTGGAGATCCCCTTAACCCTATACCGAAATACATGGCCCATATTAAATATGTATCACCCCTATGAAATATGTAAAGATATGCAAGAAGGTTCCATCAGTTAAAGCCTTCACGTATCTACATATAAAGCCATGAAAATGTTATCTGGTGGAACCATGGATCGTTCTTGAATATTGAACTTTTTGTATCCACCTCTTGACTTGCCATTAAAAAAAAAATGAGAAAAAAACATTTCATTATCAAATTTTAATCTAAACTTTTACACGTCCCAACAAGCTAGTAAATACAAAGTAAACTAAATATAATTTATATTTACAATGTGAATTTACAAAAAGTTACAAAAAGTTACAAAAAGTTAATAAGTTAAAAGTTCATATTCATGGCCAAGGTCTCCAGACAAGAGTTGACGGAAAAATGGGGTTCGGGGCCAGTGGGAGGAAAAGAGTCCTGTGAACAGACTTTCTACATCTGTTGGATTGGAGGGAAGGTTGGCTCGACGTGTTGTGGGTTGATGACTGTTGGATTTGACCTAAAGAAGCCGACTCTGTCGAACTGGAGGGCGAGGGGAAGTGAACAAATGGTTGGCAAGCGTGTTTTTCTGGATGCATGGTTAAGGCTTGTTGGGGGATTTTGGAGGGTTGTGGTGGGCTCGGTGTAGCTTGACTTTGGTCGACACAAAATGATTCATCTGATCCGGATTCTTCCCACTGGTTGGGGCTCTTCTCTTCTATGTGTCGATAAAGTTTTCCTACGACGTAGAATCTCTTTTTCTCACAAATAGTGGACCTGGAGCTTAAGAAACTGGTGGCTTGGCTCAGGCCTTCCTGATAGCCATTATTAAAGCCAGACACGGTCTTTTTGGCCTCCTCTGGTCCTACAAGCAAAAATTTATTAATAGATATAAAAATATAATAAAAATAAACCTAAATATACATCTATAACTATGTCAATGAGTCAGTTGCTCGTTCACACGGATTCTAGTGCCGTTTTTGTCAACATTTTTGTTATTTTTGATGCCCTCAACAATAATATTGGACCCATCAACGTAAATGAGTTCCTTCAGAATTGGCCAACAATGAACTTTACATAAGTGTCATGGCTTTGTTATAAATGGAAGCTATCATGGGCATGGCTATAGAAGGGGACAGGTAGCAGTTGCATTTCAGTTCTTTTGCCTGAAGGGGGCATGAAGGTGCCACCTTGGGGGTCAACAGTATAGGAAACAACACATGGTGGGAGGGGAGACACTGTTACAGATTATACATTGGGCCCAGGAATTAAAGTTACGCCTTTGGAAGCCATGATGTAAGTGTGAGCAAAGCCTAAGTCGGAATAAATTAATAAAAAAATGTCTAATGGAATAGAGTACCAAAATTATTTTGGATATCTCTCACCTGAATTATTACAATTTTTCAAAAACTGCACAGTCTTTTTCAAAATGTCAGCTTTCTCCGCTTTCGGATTCTTTAATGACTGGAAAATCAAGATGAAGGAAAGCTTAAGACATTGTTACTGCGAGTCAGGCAAGAAATCCGTAAAAAAAAAAGCACAAAACGAAATTTAAAATTTGGAAATTTGGTTATTTTTTGGGGAAATTCTGCTAAATTTTTTAAAACATTAGGTACAAATTGGAAAAATGTATATTAAATATATAATAATAATAATAATAATAATAATAATTATAATGATAGTTGTTATAAAATAGAAATCAGAATTTTTTAAAAAATTTTTTTTCAATTTTGTTCAAAATTTTTGAAAATAATTTTTGAAAGTTTCTTTCCTTTATAGAATCCAAAATGATGAGTGTATATGTTTTCCAATTAACACATAAGCATATAAAACCTTTCAAAAAGTTTCAAAAATTTCTTCACTGGAGTCATTTAGCACGTCCTAGTCAAGTGGCTGAAAAAATTCACGGCCGTCACACCCCACCCTTGGAAGACATGAACTTGCTAATGTGACCAGGAAATTAGTTTAAGTCATCTCACCTCCTGAGCTTTTAAGTCTCCACCACCCAAACATCTGTCTTTTTATGGTGGAAACATCATCTTGAGGGACCCTCAGATATCTCTACAACGTTCCACTAAGAGATATGACCTACCAAGTATGAAATTGTGAAATAAACCCTAACCTGATCGTGTGTGGCCTCTAGAAGAAGAGTCCTCAGATTCTCCAGACTTTGGTTTATCCTGTCCCGTCTTCTCTTTTCTATCACGGGCTTCATTAGCTGTTGAGAAGATGGGGTAGGTGAATTTTTGACTTTTTTTGATAGTCATCAGACTAAACAGTAGATTTTAACCATGAGTAGAGATAGTAGAAAAGGGAATGGCCACAAAGGAAGGAGATGATTATGGTCAAGTATTTTTTTTTTCCAAAGGAAGGAGATGATTCTGGTTAAGTAAAAATTTTAGAAATTTTTTTGAAAAATGCTAAAGTGATTCCAGAGGAAAAAAGTAAATAAAATCAAGCAGAAATATATTTCAGTAGAGAAGGGAACGATCAGAACGGAAATAAATAATGATGGTCCGAGTCTCAAAAAGTGGAATTGAAAATTTTTGAAAAAGTTTTTCAAAATTTTGAAGTGATTAAAAGGAAATATATAAATGATACGAAGTAGAAATATATTGTAAATGTAGAAAAATTACCTTTTTATCCTCTTTTGTGAGGTAACTGTTTCTCATCCTGGCAGTGGTCTGTTCTGTAGAAGAATCAAGAATGGTATACATGGTGAGGACCCTCGCCTTCTACCTAAACCCACCGACTCCTCCTCCTCCAGCTGTTCTTAGACCACTTGCTTGAGTCTATGACCCCACCCTTTTTTATTGCTCTTAAAGTGATGCTTCTTCGTCACCCTGAGGCCCATTATCCTGCCCACAGGCAACGTTTATTGGCCACCCCATCCTTCCTGGCTCCTGCCCCAGCACACTCCACAAGTGTGTCTTCAGGAGGAGTAATGTATAAGTGGGTTATGTAGGATGTGGATGAGCTGAATGAGGACAATAGATAAAAGTGGCAACATGTATGGGTCCAAGCCTGATGTAACAAAAACATACTGACCACATGGTCTTGTATATTATTCCGAATTCATACACCCTGACAATGATCATATTACTAATGTTATAAGGTTGGTATATACATTGGGCTTGGTCACTAAGACTGGAGGTGTCAAGTAGAGATGGGTGAACCTTGTGAGACCTTGGGTCACTTCGGACCCCTGATTATAATACGAAGGAATGGCTATAGTCACCCTTCCTCACCTCTCGTGGGCTACCTTCTTGGGTGACAACATGGACCCCGGGGACAACTGAGACCAGTGATTGGGCCTCAGCGGTCATGTGGGAAATGCTGATGCCATTATGCTTTAACACTAGCGCCATAACATCGGGGTACTCTAGGTTGACTACTGAGGACCAATCACTGGCCTTAATGGTCCCTCAGGACCCATGACATCACCCAGAATTTTGGAAGTGGACGGTAATGGCGTGCCACATACCACAAGGAAGCCCAAGATTGGTAAAGGAAGGTAATTGTCAGTGCCTAGTCATTGGGCCTCCACTTCTTATGCCCGGTGGGTCAGCGCCTAGTCATTGGGCCTCCACTTATTATGCCTGGTGGGTCAGTGCCTAGTCACTGGGCCTCCACTTATTATGCCCGGTGGGTCAGTGCCTAGTCATTGGGCCTCCACTTATTATGCCCGGTGGGTCAGCGCCTAGTCATTGGGCCTCCACTTCTTATGCCCGGTGGGTCAGCGCCTAGTCATTGGGCCTCCACTTATTATGCCTGGTGGGTCAGTGCCTAGTCATTGGGCCTCCACTTATTATGCCCGGTGGGTCAGTGCCTAGTCATTGGGCCTCCACTTATTATTCCCGGTGGGTCAGTGCCTAGTCACTGGGCCTCCACTTATTATCCCCGGTGGGTCAGTGCCTAGTCATTGGGCCTCCACTTATTATGCCCGGTGGGTCAGTGCCTAGTCATTGGGCCTCCACTTCTTATGCCTGGTGGATCAGTGCCTAGTCATTGGGCCTCCACTTCTTATGCCTGGTGGGTCAGTGCCTAGTCATTGGGCCTCCACTTCTTATGCCCGATGGGTCAGTGCCTAGTCATTGGGCCTCCACTGATTACGCCCGGTGGGTCAGTGCCTAGTCATTGGGCCTCCACTTCTTATGCCTGGTGGGTCAGTGCCTAGTCATTGGGCCTCCACTTATTATGCCCGGTGGGTCAGTGCCTAGTCATTGGGCCTCCACTTCTTATGCCTGGTGGGTCAGTGCCTAGTCATTGGGCCTCCACTTCTTATGCCGGTGGGTCAGTGCCTAGTCATTGGGCCTCCACTTCTTATGCCTGGTGGGTCAGTGCCTAGTCATTGGGCCTCCACTTCTTATGCCCGATGGGTCAGTGCCTAGTCATTGGGCCTCCACTGATTACGCCCGGTGGGTCAGTGCCTAGTCATTGGGCCTCCACTTCTTATGCCTGGTGGGTCAGTGCCTAGTCATTGGGCCTCCACTTCTTATGCCTGGTGGGTCAGTGCCTAGTCATTGGGCCTCCACTTATTATGCCCGGTGGGTCAGTGCCTAGTCATTGGGCCTCCACTTCTTATGCCCGGTGGGTCAGCGCCTAGTCATTGGGCCTCCACTTCTTATGCCTGGTGGGTCAGTGCCTAGTCATTGGGCCTCCACTTCTTATGCCCGATGGGTCAGTGCCTAGTCATTGGGCCTCCACTGATTACGCCCGGTGGGTTGAAGAGACGGAGACCTCTTATTAAAATAGTCATTTGTGTGTGGTCAACCCCAAAAATATCAGATTCGGCTGAACCTAAAACTTTTGGAAAATTCATAACTAATCTGCTCATCTCTACTACAAGCCGGTATGGCAGAGGTTGGTGGGAAAGTAGTCAAGAAGGCACGAGGTGCAGACGGACACACTTTGCCTTTTGTCCCAGAAGAGCCTGAACACAATTCACACCAGTCTGACAATCACCCTGTGTTTTCCTTCCAAGGTCACAATGCCAGGTTCCCACAGTAATATGTGGGTGATATTAGTCATACCCAGGTCACCGTGCCAGAGGGAGTCCTGAGGTCCTTCAATACATAAGAAGACTCCGGTATTACATATGGCACCTAGAGGTGGGCGGAGCCAGTACAGGTTTTGCACTAGGGCTCCGGAGTGTTTATGCCTCTATGTATCTGTTATTCGGACAATCATAGAGAACCAGATACATAGTATATACCAGATCTCTAGGTTCCCACGGGCCAGGGGATAGGAATACTCTCTACACTTTCTAATCCTATCGATACCCTGGGAAACCTCTTAAACATTCCCACCATAGTAACCCCCAAAACAACCAGGACATAAATGAGGGCTCTGCAGTCTGAGGGACTTTTTCAGATCTAAAAAGCCCCATTATTTCTATTGAATGACCCTCCACCTTGTATCTATTGAGGCTCTGTAAAGTTATGGGCCAACATAGAACTTCACCACGCGGCCCCTGGTGCTCTCAGCCACAAAAGTACTACCTGTGGTCCTGCGTACCCCTCCATCTTCTTCTTCTCCATAGGCATCCTACATGGAGAAGGCGCCGACCCATTCTGTCTCTTATAGGGACTGCACGCACTCTATCTATCTATCTATCTATCTATCTATCTCCTATCTATCTATCTATCTATCTCCTATCTATCTATCTATCTATCTATCTATCTATCTATCTATCTATCTATCTATCTCCTATCTACAGTCCTATGAAAAAGTTTGGGCACCCCTATTAATCTTAATAATTTTTTGTTCTAAATATTTTGGTGTTTGCAACAGCCATTTCAGTTTGATATATCTAATAACTGATGGACACAGTAATATTTCAGGATTGACATGAGGTTTATTGTACTAACAGAAAGTGTGCAATATGCATTACACCAAAATTTGACCGGTGCAAAAGTCTGGGCACCTCAACAGAAAAGTGCCAGTAATATTTAGTACATCCTCCTTTTGTCTCTAGTCGCTTCCTGTAGCTTTTAATCAGTTCCTGGATCCTGGATGAAGGTATCTTGGACCATTCCTCTTTACAAAACAATTCGCGTTCCGTTCAGTTAGATGGTCGCCGAGCATGGACAGCCCGCTTCCAATCATCCCACAGATGGTCAATGATATTCAGGTCTGGGGACTGGGATGGCCATTCCAGAATATTGTAATTGTTCCTCTGCATGAATGCCTGAGTCGATTTGGAGCAGTGTTTTGGTGTCTTGCTGAAATATCCATCCCCGGCGTAACTTCAACTTCGTCACTGATTCTTGAACATTATTCTCAAGAATCTGCTGATACTGAGTGGAATCCATGCGACCCTCAACTTTAACAAGATTCCCGATGCCGGCATTGGCCACACAGCCCCAAAGCATGATGGAACCTCCACCAAATTTTACAGTGGGTAGCATGTGGTTTTCTTGGAATGCTGTTTTTTTTGGACACCATGCATAACGCCTTTTTGTATGACCAAACAACTCAATCTTTGTTTCATCAGTCCACAGGACCTTCTCCCAAAATGAAGCTGCCTTGTCCAAATGTGCTTTTGCATACCTCAGGCGACTCTGTTTGTGGCATGCTTGCAGAAACGGCTTCTTTCTCATCACTCTCCCATACAGCTTCTCCTTGTGCAAAGTGCGCTGTATAGTTGACCGATGCACAGTGACACCATCTGCAGCAAGATGATGCTGCAGCTCTTTGGAGGTGGTCTGTGGATTGTCCTTGGCTCTTCTCACCATTCTTCTTCTCTGCCTTTCTGATATTTTTCTTGGCCTGCCACTTCTGGGCTTAACAAGAACTGTCCCTGTGGTCTTCCATCTCCTTACTATGTTCCTCACAGTGGAAACTGACAGGTTAAATCTCTGAGACAACTTTTTGTATCCTTCCCTCGAACAACTATGTGGAACCATCTTTGTTTTTAGATCATTTGAGAGCGGGCTGTCCATGCTCGGCGACTATCAAACTTAACTGAACTTGAATTGTTTTGTAAAGAGGAAAGGTCCAAAATCCCTTCATCCAGGATCCAGGAACTGATTAACAGCTCCAGGAAGCGACTAGAGGCAAAAGGAGGATCTACTAAATATTACACCAAAATATTTAGAACTAAAAATGATTAAGATTAATAGGGGGGCATAAACTTTTTCATAGGACTCTATCTATCTATCTATCTATCTATCTATCTATCTATTTCCTGTGTATCTATTAATCTATCTATCTATCTATCTATCTATCTATCTATCTATCTATTTCCTGTGTATCTATTAATCTATCTATCTCCTATCTATCTATCTATCTATCTATCTATCTATCTATCTATCTATCTATCTATCTC
The DNA here is from genome assembly GCF_031893055.1 of Leptodactylus fuscus. NCBI lineage: Eukaryota > Metazoa > Chordata > Amphibia > Anura > Leptodactylidae > Leptodactylus > Leptodactylus fuscus. The sequence continues at coordinate 12,292,109 of NC_134269.1, read as the reverse complement.
CTATCTATCTATCTATCTATCTATCTATCTATCTATCTATCTCCTATCTATCTATCTATCTATCTATCTATCTATCTATCTATCTATCTATCATAGCTGTACTTTTCTATGGGTTTATGCCCTGTGTTTTTTTCCATATATCAGATGTCTCTCAGTTTATCTTTAGTTTCCTTATATCAGATTCTATTACTTTCTAGTCCATGTCTATGGCCATCCTTAAATTTATATTAGTCCATCTGACCATAGACTAGTTATTGGATCAATCTGCCAGAAGATCCTGGTATTGAAGCATTGGTAATAGTTCACATTGGGTAATTACCATAGATCTATGGACTAATTCGGTAAGACGCTAGGTTGAGACAAGAACTCATGGGGGTCCCGCTCAGCTCTCTGTGGGCTGTGAATAGTTAATACAGAGATATGCCTCCCCCTTTACATCCCAGTTCTGTAGCTCTGCCCAGGTGTCAGTTTTCACTGATCTTCTCTCATTCTATTCATGAACAAAGAATGACAGGATGAACATGTATTGTGCTGCAGAATATGGAGGCAGCAGTATATCAGCAGTATATTATCATAGTCACCATCATCATCAGCTGTAGCATGGTATTATGGGAAGATACTACAATAATTCTGTGCAATGTAGAGAAATTCCAAATTAGTGCAAATCCACGACCGAGCCTTTAGTGAAACTCCTCCAGTTTAGGGGTTTCAGAGCCCCGTCCTACTATCCCCCAGGGTCTCAGCAATTTTACATTTATCCCCTATGCACAAGTAACAAGCTAAGGGCTCGTTCACATCTGCGTTCTTCTTTCCTTATTGCAGGTTTCCGTTTCCTGCATAAAACAGATGCAGGAGACGGAAGCCTGCAGGAGACTTTCTCACCCATTCATTTGAATGGGTGAGAAAGCTGTCCGGCCGTGCGCGGCAGTGAGCGTTTTGCGCTCTCCGCCGCGAAACCGGGTTTTATAATCCGGACACAGAGTCGGACATGCAGTACTCTGTGTCCGGATAAAAAAATCCGGTTTCGCGGCGGAGAGCCTAAAACGCTCACCGCCGCGCACGGCCGGACCCGATCTATGGTTTCCGTCTTCTGCCATGCAGAAGACGGAAACCATAGTACGGACACATTGAACGCAGGTGTGAACCCAGCGTAAGCTGCAGTAACCCTGCCTGACCACTACACAGAGAGTGGCGCTGTGCTTTCCATTCTGCTCTCTCTGTTAGTCTCAGTGCTGTAGGGGGCGGGGATTTGTGTCAGACCCCACCCATCTGATATTAATGATATAAGGATATGTCATCCACAGGTGTGCCCCAGAACCCCCCTTTATGCTTAGTCTGTGTAAATAAGAAGTTCCCCAACTTTATAGTTTACTTAGCACTTGTAAGATCTCTGCTTGCTGTCAGTGACTGAGAACTGACTGGTGTACTTTCAGAGGCAGTAACCTTCCACATAGCCAGGCTTACTCTCAACTAAGTGAGACAATGCTCTGTGAGCTCAGCAGGCTGGAGTCCAGACTGATACATTGTACATAGCTAGTCCTGCTAACAGCTGAGAAGTGGGTACAATTGTATGCAGTCTAGACAATGCTCTGTGAGTTACAAATCTCCCTGGTAACTTGCTACAATGTATCAGTCTGCACTATAGGCTGCTGAGCTCACAGAGCATTGTCTAGACTGGAAACAATTGTAACAACCCCTCAGCTGTAAGCAGGACTACCTATGTACAGTGTATCAGTCTGGACTCCAGGCTGCTGAGCTCACAGAGTATTGTCTAAACTGGATACAATTGTGACCACTTCTCAGCTGCAAGAAGGACTAGCTACATACAATGTATCAGTCTGGACTCCAGTCTGCTGAGCTCATAGAGCATTGTGTAAACTGGATACAATTGTAACAACACCTCAGCTGAGAAGAGGCCTATCTATGTGCAATATGACAATCTAGAGTCCTGACTGCTGAGCTCACAGAGCATTGTGTAGACTGGAAACAATTGTATCCATTTCTCAGCTGGGATAATTTTAGGATCTAGGATTATTTTGGGATCAATTTCCCAGGAGCATCTTCTATTACTTAGTGATTGTTCAGATGAATGGGTGACCGTGTCATGGATGGAGGACCCAAGTCTGTTAGATCAAAAGGAACACAGAAGGGTCATTGACAAAACCTCCTGTATGGGCTGTGATCTAAAGATGTCTGAGCCTTGCAAATATGGAGCAGAATAAACTACAGTAAAGGCTGAGGATGGAGGGGGCGGAAGGGAACACAGGGGGCAGAGGGGAGCACAGGGGGCAGAGGGGAACACAGGGGGCAGAGGAGAGCACAGGGGGCAGAGGGGGGCAGAGGAGAGCACAGGGGGCAGAGGGGAACACAGGGGGCAGAGGGGAGCACAGGGGGCAGAGGGGAACACAGGGGGCAGAGGAGAGCACAGGGGGCAGAGGGGGGCAGAGGAGAGCACAGGGGGCAGAGGGGAACACAGGGGGCAGAGGGAAACACAGGGGGCAGAGGAGAGCACAGGGGGCAGAGGGGAACACAGGGGGCAGAGGAGAGCACAGGGGGCAGAGGGGGCAGAGGGGAGCACAGGGGGCAGAGGGGAACACAGGGGGCAGAGGAGAGCACAGGGGGCAGAGGGGGCAGAGGAGAGCACAGGGGGCAGAGGGGAACACAGGGGGCAGAGGGGAACACAGGGGGCAGAGGAGAGCACAGGGGGCAGAGGGGGCAGAGGGGAGCACAGGGGGCAGAGGGGGTGCAGAGGGGAGCGGAGGGGGCAGAGGGGGGCAGAGGGGAACACAGGGGGCAGAGGGGTGCAAAGGGGAGCGGAGGGGACAGAGAGGGACAGGGTTATTCCTGGGGTCTGGGTCAGGAGAAGGTGGCGGGGTCTCTTCACTCCACCCTACCCAGTCTATTCTGACACTCGGCACCAGGTCCTTAAAGGTCACCACTAAGTGCACACACATAAGGTAGGGGGCACAATCTGGGCGGTGGTAACTATACACCCATGTGAAGAAAGAGTCAGCAGAGACAGTTCTGCCTCAGGAGACAAACATAATGGCGCCACAATCTTTGACTGTAAGACAAGGACATTAAGATCGCAAAAAAACCTGAAATATAAAATATGTTTGAATCATGGAATGAATGGAGAACCTGAGAAGACTTGGCCTGACCCAGAGGGAAGCTGGTGAATACTCAGGTGGGCCCCAAAATCTGGAGCTGGTTCTACCTCCACCCTCCACCTGTGTACTATTACTGTGCAGGCAGTGCTTACATTGGGAAATATGTTTAGGAGGAACTCTCCCCCCTTCCTCAAAGACTCTGACCGATGAACTCCCCTGCACACACTATTATCCCCCATAGTGGCCCCTGCACACAGTATTATCCCCCATAGTGGCCCCTGCACACAGTATTATGTCCCATAGTGGCCCCTGCACACAGTATTATGCCCCATAGTGGCCCCTGCACACAGTATTATGTCCCATAGTGGCCCCTGCACACAGTATTATCCCCCATAGTGGCCCCTGCACACAGTATTATGTCCCATAGTGGCCCCTGCACACAGTATTATGCCCCATAGTGGCCCCTGCACACAGTATTATGTCCCATAGTGGCCCCTGCACACAGTATTATCCCCCATAGTGGCCCCTGCACACAGTATTATGCCCCATAGTGGCCCCTGCACACAGTATTATCCCCCATAGTGGCCCCTGCACACAGTATTATGCCCCATAGTGGCCCCTGCACACAGTATTATCCCCCATAGTGGCCCCTGCACACAGTATTATCCCCCATAGTGGCCCCTACACACAGA